>NC_084624.1:26015441-26317941 GCF_033978795.1 Nerophis ophidion | reverse complement strand
ACTATGTAAAGCGCTTTGAGTCACTAGAGAAAAGCGCTATATAAATATAATTCATTTCACTAAAGTCGGAGAAATTGTGGTAGTTTATAAATTAACTAGATGAGGCAATTCCTGAAGGAACTGCATGTAATTGCTCCAATGCTGACAGAATAAAGTATGAATGTAAGAGTAGTTTAAATTTTGGAATGTTTTAAATGTTCAAGCATTTGGATTTCCAGGAAAACCAGAATTTGGTTTGGAACTTGGGAAAGACTTAGTTTGAATGTCCAGGATGAGTGGAATATGTCGAAGGTGGAATGGCTTGAATAGGTTGAAAAATGTTGGAATTGTGGAAGTGTGAAAAATGGATAATTCATTTGGAATGGGGAAAATGTCCCTAAAAACGGCAAATTCTGGGAAATCCGGGGAATTTTTTGAAAGGGAGTACACAATTCTTGAATAGGCTGAATATTTTGAAGTTGGAACGGTTTGAGTGGGAGTTGTGGAACTTTGGAAATTGTCCTTTTCTTTGCAATGGGAATTTCATGGGAATTTGGGGATTTCGGGAAAAGATGGAATTTTTGGGAAAATGCAAAAAAAATGTGAATGGTCTGAATGAGTTGAAATGGTTGGTGTTGGAATTTTTCAAATCCGTCGAGAAATGTTGAAGTTGTACAATTTTTAATAAGAAAATCGTATTGAGGAATTTCTGGAATTTGGGGAAGAATGGGAATTTTTCCGGGTCGAAAAACAACTTTGTTTTTTGTCCTGATTAACAGGAATATTTTGACGATGGAATGGTTAGAAAAAAAGGTTTGAGACAACTGGAATTCTGGGAACCTTTAAAAAAAATGATAGTTTCAATGTCCAGGATGAGTGGTATGTCTTAAAGGTGGAATGGTTTGAATCGGTTGAAATGGTGGATGTTTGAAAAATGACCAATTCATTTTGAATGGGAAAAATGTTCCGGAAAACCTGGAATTCTGGAAATATGAGAATTTTCTGAATTTTTCAAGGGAAAGCCCGCGATTGGAATGGTTTTAATGGGGTGAAAAAAGTGGAAGGTAGTGCGCGCCAAAATTTGGAGAATAAGAAGTTGAATAAAAAAAGATGATTTTTTGTGTAGAAAACCATATTAATTGTGTTTTGAGGGAAAAGAAAGTTGCAGCTAATAGTTCGGAAAATATGGTATGCATTATTTTCACGAACCGGCTTTCCACGTGTGGCAGATAAAATCAGCAATAAAATGACCATGAAAAATCAACTCACCATAGCGCTGAAGAGATGGTCCCCGGCACGTTGATGGCGTACACTAGATACTAGTGTTTCTTAACCATGAGCGCCCTTCTAGAATGTAATGTATCAGCTGTGGTCCCTATAGGCCGCAGCGGTAGTTGTGGTTAGAGTGTCCGCCTTGAGATCGGTAGGTCGTGAGTTCAAACCCCGGCCGAGTCATACCAAAGGCCATAAAAATGGGACCCATTACTTCCCTGCTTGGCACTCAGCATCAAGGGTTAGAATTGGGGGTTAAATCACCAAAATAATTCCCAAGCGCAGCCACCGCTGGTGCTCACTGCTCCCCTCACCTTCCAGGGGGTGGAACAAGGGGATGGGTCGAATGCAGACGACGAATTTCACCACACCTAGTGTGTGTGTGACTATCAGTGGTACTTTAACTTACGATACACCTTTCCACCCCTTCAAGAAGTAGTCACCTGAAATGGTTTTCACTTCACAGGTGTGCTTGAAGCTCATTGAGAGAATGCCAAGAGTGTGCGAAAAAGTAATCAGAGCAAAGGTTGGCTATTTTGAAGAAACTAGAATATGAAACATGTTTTCAGTCATTTCACCTTTTTTTTTGTTTAGTACATAACTCCACCTGTGTTAATTTATAGTTTTGATGCATTCAGTGACAATTTACAATAGTCATGAAAATAAAGAAAACTAATTGAATGAAACGGTGTGTGCAAACTTTTGGCCTGTACTGTATGTTATGCACTAACTCAGGCTCCTCTACCCAAATGTACTTCCAGTCGCTTTGAGTAATACTAAACCCTTGTTTATTGCTGTTAATTGGTAAATTAATTTCGGCATAGTAGGAATTATAAATGTAATATTTTCATAACACATAAAACCTGTTAACTACTTTCCAAAGTGTTTTTAACATTAAGGAAGGCCTACAGACATGACATAAACACAGTCATCATGCAATATATTGCAATAATATTGCAATCCTTACTAGGCTGCAGTCAGCCCTATCGTCCCTCGTGTGTTACGTGACTAACAGTAAAGACAAACAAAATCTGGCTTAGGGCCACAAAAAGCCCTAAAGCCTGTCCCAATCCTATCATTCATGTTCAATGAGCCAGTCAATCGATGACAATAATGTCCCAACCCTCCAGTCAATTTGATACTCTAACATTTCCACAATGCAGAACAAAAATGATTTGCTGTATATTTAATTAAAAACTAAATAACAGAAGACAGTCAATTTCCAGTGCTAATCGTACTTAGCATTTTTTAAACGTACTTTATCGCTCCTCCGACATTATACCTCTCCTACAGCTTCAATTGTAACCCATCACGCATATTAGGTGATGACCTATATGGACCAGAGATTTCATGAACCTCAATCACAGTTTTGGACTTGTGGTTATTTTCCTGTTTTTCTGTTCCAGCGCACTTGTTTTCTTGTTTCCACATCCTGTGTACGGTCATTTCCTGCCACTTCACCCTTGGCCTGAGCACGTTTCCCTCTTTGTCCCTGATTGGCAATCAGAGTTGCCTGCTATGCCTTCCCTGTTTTTTTGGATTTGCTGCTACCTCAAGTGTAGACCTTTTTTGTGCACTTTTTAACCACATTTACACACTTTAACCCGCACTACGCCTTCCCTATCTGCATCCGGGGGTCATGCTTCATGCGTCGCTTGCCCGAACCTGACGAGAGGTTCCCAATATGAGGCGCACGGGCCAAATACAGCCTGCAAAAGAATTGCCAAACGCCACCCTAATAATGAAAGCATACAGAGTTCCAGAAAACCGCTCAATATTGTGAGTGACTGGATAGCTTAATGGGTAACTATGCTCTCTAATCAGGAGGACCATGTTTCAAATCCCAGTCTTGCCCGTGGACAAATGTAATTGAGGACCCCTGATATAGTAACCTGACTCTCGCCAGATCCTTGTAGTTCACTGAGCTCCACACAAGGATCTGGGACTTCCCAATCAGAGATGTATTTCAGAAGGCAGGGCCTTGTTAAAAAAAATAATTGTATGTGATTGGATAAACCAATCAGCAGCTGGGGCAGTATTGCAGTCTCTCTGCCGCACTGTTGTGACGAAACGAGAGCTGAGCCGGAAGGCAAAGCTCTGGGTCTACCGAGCTATCTACATTCCTACTCTCACCTATGGTCATTAAATGTGGGTCATGACCGAAAGAGTAAGATCGCGGATACAAACAGCCGAAATTAGTTTTCTCTGAAGGGTGGCTGGCATCTCCCTTAGGGTGAGAAGTTCAGTCACCAGAAAAATAATCTGAATAGAACCGCTGCTCCTTCGCTTGGGAAGGAGCCAGCTTAGGTGGTTCAGGCATCTCATGCGGATGCCTCACGAGCGTCTCCCTAGGGAGGTCCTCGTTGCACGTCCCACCGGGAAGAAACTCCGCGGAAGGCCAAGGACCAGATGGGGGTATTACATCACCTCCCTGGCCTGGGAACGCTTTGGGATTCCCCCAGGAGGAAGTTGCTAATGTTGCTCTGGAATGGGAAGTCTGGGGGTCTCTGCTAGAGCTCTTGTCCCCGCGACCCGATTCCGGATAAGCGGTTGAAGATGGATGGATGGATGGATGGATAAACCACTTGTCCGTTATCTTGAATGACGTGCTACATCAACCACTCACATCAAAATCCACTCGTGACGCTGATGAGAGCGACACTGGGAAATCCAAAACAAAACAGTCGACATATTGGATAATGGCAGAGTGAAAAATTTGAGAACTTTAACTAAAACAACGCAGCAATGTCAGACGATCGATGTCGTTTGTGCAAATATTTGTGCATGGTTTGCCATTTGTCGTTTAGCTATGACTGGGGACTACCGAATACGAGATGGGAACGTCCTTGAAGGATTTTGTTCTTATTTATTCCTCCCAGCTGCATGCCTGTTACCCCCAATAATCCAGCCTCACAGATCTGATCCTCTACCAGAGCAATCAGCGGGGAAACGATTGTAACGACTGGGTTCTGCACTCATCCCATTTCCCTCACCACCAGTGGAGCGATTTGGTAAATCTAGCTCTTGCCAAACCCAGTCGGAAGAGGAGCCAAAGCATCCTTGCCACCAATAAATGCCTTCAAAACCGTTCTCTGTTCATCTTTTAAATAATTAATATTCGATAGATTCGACAAAACAGTTGTAGCAGAATCAATGTCAGCACACGACTCCTCGCTGCATGCCGCCATTGTTGTTTGAATCAAACAGTCGCTTCGGCGCTACGTCAGATCTATGAAATCCCGCCCGGCGATCCTGATTGGTTCATTATTTTTTTGCTATCTTGAAGGAGTTTGCATTGCTCTCGATCCCAGATCCTTGTGTGGAGCTCAGCGAACTACAAGGATCTGGCGAAAGTCAGTTTACCGATTATAGACAAAGTACAAAACCCATGAAGTCTGCACATTGTGTAATTCGTAAATAAAATTAGAATACAATGATTGTCAAATAATTTTCAACTTATATTCAATTGAATAGACTGCAAAGACAAGATACTTAATGTTCAAACTCAGAATTACTTTTTTTTAAAATAATCATTAACTTAGAAGTTAATGGAAGCAACACATTGCAAAAAAAGTTGGCACAGGGGCATTTTTACCACTGTGTTACATGGCCTTTCCTCTTAACAACACTTAGTAAATGTTTGGGAACGGAGGAGGATAATTTTTGAAGCTTTTCAGGTGGATTTCTTTCCTATTCTTGCTTAAAATATGTATAACAATCCGGATGGTTCTTTTCGTCTTTGGTACAGAGGACACAACATCCTATGTTTCCAAAAACAGTTAGAAATGTGGACTTATCAGATCACAGAACATGTTTCCACTTTGCATCAGTCTATCTTAAATGAGCTTGGGCCCAGCGAAGCCGGCGGTGTTTCTGGATGTTGTTGATGAATGGCTTTTACTTTGCACAGTAGAGTTGTAACTTGCACTTACAGATGTAGCGACAAACTGTAATTACTGACAGTGTTTTTCTGAAGTGTTCCTGGGCCCATGTGGTGATATCCTTTACACACTGATGTCTCTTTATGATGCAGTACCACCTGAGAGATCGAAGGTCCGTAATATTATTTCTTACGTGCAGTGATTTCTTCAGATTTTCTGAAACATTTGATGATATTACGGCACGTAGAGTGTGAAATCCCTAAATTCCTTGCAATAGTTTGTTAAGAAATGTTGTTCTTAAACTGTTTGACAATTTGCTCACACATTTGTCCACCAAGTGGTGACTCTCGCCCCATCCGTGTTTGTGAATGACTGAGCATTCCATGGAAGTTGCTTTTATACCCAATCATGGCACCCACCTGTTACCAATTAGCTAGTTCACCTTTGGAATGTTCCAAATAAGTGTTTGATGAGCATTCCTCAACTTTCTGAGTCTTTTTGCCACTTGCCCCAGCTTTTTTGAAACATGTTGCAGGCATCAAATTCCATATGAGCTAATATTTATTTAAAAAAACTAGAAAGTTTTCCAGTTTAAATGTTGAGTGTTTTGTCTTGGCTGTCTAATCAATTGAATATAAGTTGAAAAGGATTTGCAAATCATTGTAATTTGTTTTTATTTACCATTTACACAACGTGCCAACTTCACTGGTTTTGGGTTTTGTAAACCCATCCATCCATTTACTACCGCTTATTCCCTTTTGGGGTCGCGGGGGGCGCTGGCGCCTATCTCCCATCCATGTTAAAGCTATAAGAACTAATGTTTCATGGCCACACACCGCTGAGGTCATGTACCACTGTTGCAAACTCAAACACAAACCTAAAGCAGGATCACACACTGCTGTAGAGTGGCATTCCCTTTAAATAGAAGGAGTCCTTCCAAGTCAGCCAATGCGGTTGTGTTGGTCACTCGAGCATAAACGGCACGCTCAAGCTGATCCCTCAAGATTTCAGTGGGGATGAGGTCAGGTCAGGACTATGGGCAATGACAGGACTTTCTGGGTAGAAACGTAGCAAATCAGTTTCTTTTTTCCGGAGCACATCCTCAGAGAAAGACAGGACAAGCCAGCCTTGGCACAAATATGCCCATGCCTGGAATATAGTACAAGGCTGAGTACATCCAGATGGCTGTTATTTTTATGTGGTGGGGATGGTCATCTATCCAGTGTTTTTTACAGAAACTTTAATAAGAATCCTCCGTTAAAATGGCCTCTGTTAAGATGTTGTGGGTATCGCGGCCATTACAAGAAAACTGAGCCTCCTGTCTTATACATTTTTTTTAACACTGGAGTTCTTGCTATTTTAACGAACTGCATCACTGACCTCTTTTCCTCGGTCCACTAATACACTGACCGTGGATATTTCTTGTATTCCTCACAAGGCGATTGAGTCAAAGGCCAACAGCGGAGGAGCTGGAACAGAGGAACATCCTCAAACGTGAGTACACTTGACCTACTGTATGAATTTGAATTATTTATATTATATATATATATATATATATATATATATATATATATATATATATATATATATATATATATATATATATATATATAAATATATATATATATATATATATATATATACAGTGGGGCAAAAAAGTATTTAGTCAGCCGCCGATTGTGCAAGTTCTCCCTCTTAAAATGATGACAGAGGTCTGTAATTTTCATCATAGGTACACTTCAACTGTGAGAGACCGAATGTGAAAAAAAAAATCCAGGAATTCACACTGTAGGAATTTTAAAGAAGGTATTTGTAAATTATGGTGGAAAATAAGTATTTGGTCAACCATTCAAAGCTGTCACTGATGAAAGGAGTTTTTGGCTCAAAATCTCACGGTACATGGCCTCATTCATTCTTTCCTTAACACGGATCAATCGTCCTGTCCCCTTCGCAGAAAAACAGCCCCAAATCATGATGTTTCCACCCCCATGCTTCACAGTAGGTGTGGTGTTCTTGGGATGCAACTCAGTATTCTTCTTCCTCCAAACACGACGAGTTGAGTTTATACCAAAATGGATACATGGATGATACAGCAGAGGATTGGGAGAATGTCATGTGGTCAGATGAAACCAAAATAGAACTTTTTGGTATAAACTCAACTCGTCGTGCTTTGGGGCTGTTTTTCTGCTAAAGGGGACAGGACGATTGATCCGTGTTAAGGAAAGAATTAATGGGGCCATGTATCGTGAGATTTTGAGCCAAAACCTCCTTCCATCAGTTAGAGCTTTGAATGGTTGACCAAATACTTATTTCCCACCACAATTTACAAATAAATTCTTTAAAATTCCTACAATGTGAATTCCTGGATTTATTTTCACATTCCGTCTCTCACAGTTGAAGTGTACCTACGATGAAAATTACAGACCTCTGTCATCATTTTAAGTGGGAGAACTTGCATAATCGGTGGCTGACTAAATACTTTTTTGCCCCACTGTATATATATGTGTGTGTGTGTGTGTGTGTGTGTGTGTGTGTGTGTGTGTGTGTGTGTGTGTGTGTGTGTGTGTGTGTGTGTGTGTGTGTGTGTGTGTGTGTGTGTGTGTGTGTGTGTGTGTGTGTGTGTGTGTGTGTGTGTGTGTGTGTGTGTGTGTGTGTGTGTGTGTGTGTGTGTGTGTGTGTGTGTGTGTGTGTGTGTGTGTGCGTGCGTGCGTGCGTGCGTGCGTGCGTGCGTGCGTGCGTGCGTGCGTGCGTGCGTGCGTGCGTGCGTGCGTGCGTGCGTGCGTGCGTGCGTGCGTGCGTGCGTGCGTGCGTGCGTGCGTGCGTGCGTGCGTGCGTGCGTGCGTGCGTGCGTGCGTATTTATATATATGTATGTATGTACCTACCTTGTTTAAATCCGTGACGACCTCATTAAAGTTTTGTAATCAATCAGAAATATGAAGCAGTGAACCTTCGATAAGTGTGGCGAGTGTTTTGCATTTCCCATGCTTTGTAATGGATTTAATTGGATGTAATTAAAAAATTTTTTGGTGCTTGGACATTTTTTGTCATAATATCCCCAAAGTTCATTGAGCAGGCTGTGCTCCGTGTGACCGTGTGTGTTGACGTTTTGTGTCGGTTGCTTTTTTGTTTTTGCATCATGACTAGGGAAGGTTGTTAAGATTGGGTCAATGCTGTGAATGCTGTGTTGTATTCAATTCAATGTGCAATTCTTGGTCTTTTACCTGAATTGCTCACGTACTCCACAAATGGCGGCAAATTTGCAGCAATCAGGTTAGACAGTCCTGCTTTAATACATGTGCGGCTTGAAGCCATTTGTATCGATACGGATGATAAAATGGAGCCTGTCTGTGTGCAAAGCATCCGTCGCTCGCCTCATTCTATCTCTGCCCACCGTTTCATGTGTGGCAGTGCTCCCCAGGGAGGTCGTGCCCGGCGAGATTGTTTCCTTAGCTGCAGTACACGCACTATCAGAGAGCAGCAGCCCCTTTGCCGGGGACTCTGTGACTTTCACATCAAAGTCTGATTTGCCAACACTTCCTGCAGCGCTGCGAGACCACACAGGAAAAAGTCTCAATATTTACGAGTGACACGTGCCGGCCTCCTCCGCGACTCACACAAGTTTAAATCAAACGTTACTTAACAGCGGACTCAAATCGATAAGAGATGCATTAGACAACATTTTAATTGCGAGGGCTTTTGCAAATAGGATCTCGGTTGTTTACTCCGGTCCATTAACATATGTATCCGTTTTAATAAGGAGGGATTTTCATTTGACTCTTAATTGGTTAATCATGCAATCATAAACATCCACCAAAGGGCCCTCAGAAAACTAGAAAAGAAGAAAGCGATGATTCTCCCCTGACACGCATGGCTAATGCTATTAAACAGCCAACGATGAAAGCTATTCTCGGAAAGCATATTCAGTTGAGTTTGGCGTCACCCGCTAATTAGCAACATAATGCCAAGTGTGTGTTTGTTTCCCTTTCAAGTCAAATCATAACAGCCCATGTTTTGCTTGTGATCATCTTTGTAACGCTCCTCTTTCTCCCTCTTTCTCTCTCTCTCTCTCTCTCTCTGCAGCTCGCAACGAGCAGGAGGAAATCGAGGAGAAGAGGGAGATAAAGCGTCGGCTAACTCGAAAAGTGAGTTCCGACACAGCGAGCGGTTTGAGGCGAGAGGTCACATGTGTCCTCAGAAGACATCCGTGTCGTTGTTGCCCTTGGCTACAGCATGTTGGCTGCCAAACCCCTGAACCCCATGTAGAGGTGTCGTGCTTGTTCCTGTCCCTTTTAATGAAATAACACTTCCCTCGCATGCTCCCTGTCATAATCTGTCTTTTTATGTTGTTTGTTCTACACGTCTCTAAACGCTTCTGTAACCTGTCCATTTCATGGTATTCACCAAGGGAGGACGTACTTGCATGCACATACTTTATGTAGGCAAGTACCGTAAGTGCTCCAATTGTAGTGAAGTGTTTACTGAAACAACAGAGAGAACAGGATGTGCGATATATTTATTTACCGTATTTTTCGGACTATAAGACGCACTTAAAATTCTTTCATTTTCTCAAAACTCGACAGAGCGCCTTATAACCCAGTGCGCCTAATGTACGTAAAAATGATGGTTGTCCTACCGACCTCGAAGCTATTTTATTTGATACATAGTGAAATAAATGTGACCAGTAGATGGCAGTCACACACACATAAGAGATACGTGTAGACTGCAATATGATGACAGTCACACATAAGAGATAAGTGTAGACTGCAATATGACTCAAGTAAACAACACCAAAATGTTATATGTTCCATTTAAAATATAGAACATTACACACGGCGCTCAAAAATGTATCAAAATGTTTTAGTGCTACTTTGGTAAGCTATGAAGCTGCACCGCTTGATGGATTGTACTGTCCTTCAACATACGAGTATTATTATGGTGTGTGTATAAGGTAAGACCTATTAGCTGGTGTTTTGTTTCGCAAAATTACGCAAAAGCAACTCGTCTTACCTTCTGGTACCTGCTGATCTGTATTCGGGATCTGCATAAGTCTCAAAAATGTGCGCGCATCCGCCTTTGTAGTCCGTGCTGACACCGTAGTCGATGAGCTTCTTATTTTTCTCTATCTTCTTGTTATGTGGCCTTCATTCTCTGCTTTTGCCATTTCTAATATAAAGTAGTGTAAAGTTCTTACTTATATCGGTCAGTTAACTCGCCATGAAAGCACTAAAACATACCGGTGTAGTGAGTTTACATTATTCACCCAAGGAACTTTAGTTATTAGAGAGTTACGGTCAGACGGTTTTTCATGGGACACATTTCCGGCGTTGTTATTGCTCTAGTGAGCCACGGATGAGAAGATGCTACTCTGTTATTGATTGAAATAAAGTCTGAATGTCATTAAAACAGTTAGCTCCATCTTTTGACACTTCTTCCACTCCCGTCCTTGCACGCTACACCGCTACAACAAAGATGACGGGGAGAAGACGCTGTGAAAGGTGAGCCACATAAATAAGACCGCCCACAAAATGTCGCATCCTGAAGCGACTGTCAGAAAGTGGCTTGAAGATGATCTGTAAAACATAATCTATGCAACATTTTGACCAAAGAACCACCATTACATGTTATGTAGACCACAAGCAAGGTTTTTACATTTAGAAAAAAAAAATGACCCTTTTTTAATGCGCTTTGTAATTTGCTGCACCTTTTGTATGAAAATAAACCTGAAAAGACCCGCTCTTGGCACTGCGCCTTACAATCCAGTGCGCCCTATGGTACGTAAAATATGGTAATATGTCGGCTTACTGTATATCTCCAATCACCAGTATATCTCCAATATACTGAACGTACTCCGATACAAGCAGTCCTGCAACGTGTTTACTTGTGCAAAACTGAACAGCCGGTTAACGTCTAAATATCCTCCAATAAGTGCACAAAGTTGATATTTTCTAGTATTTCAGTAATGTTTTTTACAAAAGGTAAACGTGGAAGGCTGTAGGCTAATAGGCGCTACATAACAGCTAAGCACACAAGCTAACATACCTATTAACTGTCCTTAATTTAACTTTATTGCCGTCTAAACCATGACATTTGTCTATCCAAACAAGTATTAAACAGTTGTATATTATGTATATAAATGCAGAAACATATTAGAAAATATTTAGTAAAAACTGTAAGCATCATTCAACTTGCTGCGTCATGAGCTTAATTAAGTTAATGAATTTCACAGAGCTAGATTTTGCCCAAAAACAATTACTGTATTTTTTGGATCGTAGGGCGCACCGGATTATAAGACGCACTGCCGATGAGTGGGTCTATTCAGGTCTATTTTTTCATACAAAAGATGCACCGGATTATAAGGCGCATTCAAGGGGTCATATAAGGATTTTTTTTTTCTATATTAAAAACATTTCCTTGTTGCCTCCATAACATGTTTTGGTGTTTTTTTTGGTCAAAATGTTGTATAGGTCATGTTTTACAGACCATCTTCAAGTCTCTTTCTAACCGTCTCTTCAGGATGCGCCGGTCTTATTTACATGGCTCCGCTTAGTGTCGTCTTCCTGTCATTTTTGTTGTACAGGTAGTTTTTAGCGTTCCATAGCGAGTCTACTGACAGATATAAGTTAGAAATGTACGCTACTTTGTATTAGAAATGGCAACAGCGGAGTGTGGATGCCCTACAACAAGAGGATAGAGGTAAAGAAGGAGCTGATTGACCAAGGCGTGGACTACAATGGGGGATCCCAAATACCCATGAGCCGGTACCAATAGGTAAGAAAAGTTGGTTTTGCATAATAGGTCGAAAAAAATGACTGATAACCTAATAGGTGCTATTTTTTTGTCCTTATACACACATAATAATACCTGTATGTTGAAGCACAGTACGTCTGACCACGGTAGCCGTAATAATCCGATGTTTGTAGTTCATCAAAGTTGTACTAAAATATTTTTGACGGATTTGAGTGTTTTGTGTAATGTTCTATATTCTCAGTGAAACATCAAAGTTTTTGTGTTGCTTGCTTCCGGGTACTTGCTTGCGTGATTTATTGAACAGGCGTCAGTCAGACTGCAGTCCACGCGTATCTCTTATGTATGAGTGTGACTGCCATTTTTGGTCACACTTATCATTGCACAATGTACCAAATAAAATTGCTCTGAGGTTCGTAAGCACAACCAGAATATAATATAGGTTATAAGGCCCACTGTCGATTTTTTTTTTTAAGATGAAAGGATTTTTAGTGGGCCTTGTAGTTTAAAAAAATATTGTACCATTCTGATAATATAATACATTTTATTTGGTACATCGCTTTTCTTAGCACTCAAAGATGCTTTACAGGATAAAAAAATAAAATTAAAATTAAAATATAAAACAGTTTAAAGTAATAATATAAAATACAGGAAATATAAAAGCAGTACATTGTAAAATACATACTAATACAGGACAATTACAAGACAGGACATTACAAGACACAGAACACTAATCACAGGTTAAAAGCAGATCTGAAGAGGTGTGTTTTGAGAAGGCTTTTGAAGGTGGGAAGGTTTGGGCAGTCACGGATGGGTTTGGGAAGAGTTTTCCAGAGGGTGGGAGCAGCGATGGATAAGACTCGATCACCCCATGTCCGGAGCTTGGTTCTGAGTGGTGGGGGAGAGGAGTTTGGGTGAAGGGGTACGGCGGTGAAGCAGGTTGGTAAGGTAGGAGGGTGCCTGGTCGTGGAGGGCTTTGTGGGTGAGGAGGAGGATTTTAAAGTGGATCCGGTGAGGAACGGGGAGCCAGTGGAGTTTCTGGAGGACTGGATTCTACACTGCAAAAAAATAAAAGTATGTATGAATCGGGGATGATATCAGATGAATAATGGTATTGGCCATTACGGACATTGAGGCTTCAATATCGTCAACGTATTAAAAGTAAAAATGTTGTATCAAAATGCCCCCTAGTTAATGACTTCTATATCAGGAGTTAGCATACAGCCACCGCAGCAGTTATTTGCAACTACAGGAGACTGGGTGGCTATTTGATTACAGCTGATAATTGGAGCATTTATGGTACTTGATGCACCCACAACATTAGGTACACATATACAGTGGGGCAAAAAAGTATTTAGTCAGCCACCGATTGTGCAAGTTCTCCCACTTAAAATGATGACAGAGGTCTGTAATTTTCATCATAGGTACACTTAAACTTTGAGAGACAGAATGGGAAAAAAAATCCAGGAATTCACATTGTAGGAATTTTAAATAATTTATTTGTAAATTATGGTGGAAAATAAGTATTTGGTCAACAATTCAAAGCTTTCACTGATGGAAGGAGGTTTTGGCTCAAAATCTCACGATACATGGACCCATTCATTCTTTCATTAACACGGATCAATCGTCCTGTCCCCTTAGCAGGAAAACAGCCCCAAAGCATGATGTTTCCACCCCCATGCTTCACAGTAGGTATGGTGTTCTTGGGATGCAACTCAGTATTCTTCTTCCTCCAAACACGACGAGTTGAGTTTATACCAAAATGGATACATGGATGATACAGCAGAGGATTGGGAGAATGTCATGTGGTCAGATGAAACAAAAATATAACTTTTTGGACGACTGTTCCGTGTTAAGGAATGAATGAATGGGGCCATGTATCGTGAGATTTTGAGCCAAAACCTCCTTCCATCAGTGAGAGCTTTGAATGGTTGACCAAATACTTATTTTCCACCATAATTTACAAATACATTCTTAAAAATTCCTACAATGTGAATTCTTGGATTTTCTTTCACATTCTGTCTCTCACAGTTGAAGTGTACCTATGATGAAAATTACAGACCTCTGTCATCATTTTAAGTGGGAGAACTTGCACAATCGGTGGCTGACAAAATACTTTTTTGCCCCACTATAATTCAATAAAAGGACTGTTTTTAAATATAGATCTCTTTGTTCTTAATGTAGCTGAGCCAGAGGCCCACTGTGGAGCAGCTGAGACAGGCCAAAATCCTCATCCGGTTTAGTGACTATGTGGAGGTCTCAGATGCCCAGGACTATGACCGGCGGGCTGATAAGCCCTGGACCCGGCTCACAGCAGCTGACAAGGTCAGTAGCAGTTTACATCCTCCTTTTTACGGGCTGAAGCGCACCCCGCGTCATACGCCATGCTAGAAAGTGTAAGGAGACGCGCTCACTTCCTGCCCCTTTGAGAATAAAAGCCCAAGAGCGCTCGTGCAGCGCCGTCTACTTTTTTGGTAGGTGAATGTGGGTAAGGGAGCGAGGACACTGCCTGATGTGCACGCGACATCACACCTGAGGAGCGGTAGTGAAAATTGCTGGGATTCAATGTTTTGATTATGCAATAAATCCCCTTACATAAGAGTAATCGGACGAGCCGTGCCTCGGGATGACGTGCCACATGCAGCGCTGCACTACCGACTCCCTGCCGTCAAATACTCTTTCTAACATTTTTGCCGAGCCAACACTAATTGATACATCGCCAGTGCAAACACATGCTATTGTTAGTCTACCCTTAGCTGTGCCCAGACTAGTGTATTGATAATATTGATCACACATTGAATGGAAACATTTTCCATCACCCTGACACTATTTATAGCCCAAACCCAAAAAGCTTCATAGGTTGCACTTTAAAATTACATCAGTGCCCCCTACTGAAAAGTCATTGTACTGCTGGAACCCTTTTCATCGCTGGTAGGAGAAATGATAAACTATATGATTTACACTGGGGATGTACAATATAATCTTTTGACCAAATATACAGTACAGGCCAAAAGTTTGGACACACCTCATTTCAATGGGTTTTCTTTATTTTCATGACCATTTACATTGTAGATTTGCACTGAAGGGATCGAAACTATGACACCTGTGAAGTGAAAACCATTTCAGGTGAATACCTCTTGAAACTCATCGAGAGGATGCCAAGAGTGTGCAAAACAATAATCAAAGCAAAAGGTGGTTATTTTGAAGAAACTACAAACCCCATTTCCATATGAGTTAGAAAATTGTGTTAAATGTAAATATAAACAGAATACAATGGTTTCCAAATCCTTTTCAACCCATATTCTGCTGAATATGATACAACGACAACATATTTCATGTTAAAACTGACAAACATTTTTTTTTTTTTCAAATAATCATTAACTTTAGAATTTGATGCCAGCAACACATGACAAATAAGTTTGGAAAAGTGGAAATAAATACTGATAAAGTTGAGAAATGTTCATCAAACACTTATTTGGAAAATCCCACATGTGTGCAGGCTAATTGGGAACAGGTGGGTGCCATGATTGGGTATAAAAGCAGCTTCCATGAAATGCTAAGTAATTCACAAACAAGGATGGGGCGAGGGTCCCCAATTTGTAAGCAAATTGTCGAACAGTTTTAGAACATTTCTCAACGAGCTATTCCAAGGATTTTAGGGATTTTACCATCTACGGTCCGTAAAGTCATCAAAATGTTCAGAGAATCTGGAGAAATCACTGCACGTAAGCGATTATATTACGGACCTTTGATCCCTCAGGTGGTACTGCATCAAAAACCGACATCAGTGTGTAAAGGATATCACCACATGGGCTCAGGAACACGTCATAAAACCACTGTCAGTAACTACAGTTGGTTGCTACATCTGTAAGTGCACGTTAAAACTCTACTATGCAAAGCAAAAGCCATTTATCAACAACACCCAGTAATGCCGCCGGCTTCGCTGGGCCCGAGCTCATCTAAGATGGACTGATGCAAAGTGGAAAAGTGTTCTGTGGTCTGACGAGTCCACATTTCAAATGATATTTGGAAACTGGACCTGGTGTCGTCCGGAACAAAGAGGAAAATAACCATCCGGATTGTTATAGGCGCAATGTTCAAAAGCCAGCATCTGTGATGGAATAGGGGTGTATTAGTGCCCAAGGCATGGATAACTTACACATCTGTGAAGGCACCATTAATGCTGAATGGTCCATACAGGTTTTGAAGCAACATATATTGTCATTCAAGCAACGTTATCATGAACGCCCCTGCTTATTTCAGCAAGACAATGCCAAGCCACGTGTTACAACAGCATGGCTTCGTAGTAAAAGAGTGCGGGTACTTTCCTGGCCCGCCTGCAGTCCAGACATGTCTCCCATCGAAAATGTGTGGCGCATTATGAAGCGTAAAATACGACAGCGGAGACCCCGTACTGTTGAACGACTGAAGCTCTACATAAAAGAAGAATGGGAAAGAATTCCACTTTCAAAGCTTCAACAATTAGTTTCCTCAGTTCTCAAATGTTTATTGAGTTTGTTAAAAGAAAAGGTGATGTAACACAGTGGTGAACATGCCCTTTCCCAACTACTTTGGCACCTGTTGCAGCCATGAAATTCTAAGTTAATTATTATTTGCAAAAAAAAAAGGTTTATGAGTTTGAACATCAAATATCTTATTTATGTAGTGCATTTAATTGAATATGGGTTGAAAAGGATTTGAAAATCATTGTATTCCGTTTATATTTACATCTAACACAATTTCCCAACTCATATTGAAACGGGGTTTGTAGAATACAAAACATGTTTTCAGTTTTTTCACCTTTTTTTGTTAAGTACATAACTCCACATGTGTTCATTCCTTGAGGCCTTCAGTGACAATTTTCAATGTAAATAGTCATGAAAATAAAGAAAACACATTGAATTACAAGGTGTCTCCAAACGTTTGGCCTGCAATGTATATTTTTAAATAAATAGACACACTGTTAAAAAAGCAAAAAAGTATTTTGCATGTTTTGTATTTTTATTCTTTATTGATAGTTTTAGTCTTAGTCCTTTTATCTGTTTAATGGCTAAGCTTTTATTGATTGTACTGTAGCACTTAATGATTTATTTAAAGGGGAACTGCACTTTTTGGGGAATTTTGCTTATCGTTCACAATCATGAAAGACTACAAGACAAAAGGTTTCTTTTTTGTTTGCATTCTAACATGTAAAAATCGACCTGTTCTTGGTGGCTCGCAATGCAATTAATGGGAGCAATCGATTCTACCTCTACATCACATTAAAAATGCATTCAAAAACCGTCTCCAAAACTTAATTTACATTCCGTAACCTGTATAATAACTAAGATGTGGCAACACTAGGTACGTACGCATGTACACATTTAATTGCATTAAATACCTAACCGAAATTAAAAATGCTTCATGTAAACACGCCATTCGGAATATTCTGACCCGATCACACACGTTTACTGGTACTCCAAGTGCTAACTGCTAGCCTCAAACACATACACAGAATGTCATTATATAAGGATGTGCCGCAACCCTTACACAGTCACAACATCCATCCATCTATCCATTTTTTACCGCTTATTCCCTTTTGGGGTCGCGGGGGGCGCTGCCGCCTATCTCAGCTACAATCCGGCGGAAGGTGGGGTACACCCTGGACAAGTCGCCACCTCATCGCAGGGCCAACACAGATAGACAGACAACATTCACACTCACATTCACACACTAGGGCCAATTTAGTGTTGTCAATCAACCTATCCCCAGGTACATGTCTTTGGAGGTGGGAGTAAGCCGGAGTACCCGGAGGGAACCCACGCATTCACGGGGAGAACATGCAAGCTCCACACAGAAAGATCCCGAGCCTGGCTGCAGGACCTTCGTATTGTGAGGCAGACGCACTAACCCCTCTGCCAAGGTGGAGCACATGAAAAGCACAAAACAGCTTCATTTCAAAAAGAGAGGTAAAACAAAAGTAGTGAACACAAGGAAAAAGTTATAAATACAGGGATAACATCGGACAAGCAGAAATGCACAAAGCCATGTTTGATAACAGTGGAATTCTACTGCTTCTTCAGCACGTTTAGTGAGCGAACTTGTCCAAAAGATGGCGCCGTAACACAAATAATAACACACCTTTCTGTTTAAGTTAGGTTCTGTGGATGTCAAAGTAAAGTTCTCCAAATTAAGGTGTGATGCACAAAAATGCACGTCGGATCATTTTTTTTCAGAGTCCATGTACGCAGGAACATTCTAATCGGAATGACGCTCCGATTAAATAAATGTTGTCCGTGTACACGTGGCTATTGTTATTGTAAGAGCGAAAACTGAGGAACTCTTTTCGTAGCCTACTAGCACATCGGCGTGCTACGGTATTAGCCGTAAAAGCTAACTATGGCAACCGATAAGTTAGCTTATATGTCAGCACAAAACGCGTTTTAAGTTTATATTGCACAACACAATGCAATAAAACACCAATCCATACTGACAGTATCTGTAAAGTATTTTCCCACATTTCATTTTTTGTTTGTACACAGCAAGCTAGACAGTTTTTGTACTGTAGTTGTACAGTGATGTGCTGCATGTATCATGATCAATAGTATAGTGGCTCACTCGATGGACAGCTGTCTGTTTGGTCCAGCTCACGGGAACGTTTTTTCCGGGTTATTTGGGGTCAGCGTTCCATTTATGTCGATATAGCTTGTCTCCAAGTTCGACATT
This sequence comes from Nerophis ophidion, assembly GCF_033978795.1. Taxonomy (NCBI): domain Eukaryota; kingdom Metazoa; phylum Chordata; class Actinopteri; order Syngnathiformes; family Syngnathidae; genus Nerophis; species Nerophis ophidion. The sequence goes on along the minus strand of NC_084624.1, from coordinate 26,299,359 downwards.
TGCAGCTTCGTGTCACACCGACTTCTCTCTTTCGACTTTCGTCTGCGCCAACATTTCACCCTCTTCTCCGTGCTGGCTTGTATAAACAGTAGTTGATTCTCTGTACATTCAGCTTCAAAAAGATAAGGTTGAGAATCCTCACTTGTCAAAAAATAGTCATCTTTGTTGTTACCAAGTCTGTAATGATTACAACACACCCGAGTTTAACAGCCTTTCAAAAGATGCATTGCATATGAGTTGTACAATCGTCCCTCGTTTATTCCCTTTTTTTTTGGACATGGCCGCAATAAATTTATTTCCGTAAGTAGGAATTATTACTGCGATGAGGTGGCAACTTGTCCATGGTGTACGCCGCCCTCTGCCCGATTGTAGCTAAAATAGGCTCAAGCGCGACCACAAAGGGAATAAGAGGTAGGAAATGGATGGATGGAATTATAAATTGGCAGCACGGCGGTAGAGGGGTTAGTGCATCTGCCTCACAATACGAAGGTCCTGAGCAGTCCTGGGTTCAATCCCGGGCTCAGGATCTTTCTGTGGAGTTTGCATGTTCTCCCCCTGACTGTGTGGGTTCCCTCAGGGTACTCCGGGTTCCTCCCACCTCCAAAGACATGCACCTGGGGATAGGTTGATTGGCAACACTTAATTGGCCCTAGTGTGTGAATGTGAGTGTGAATGTTGTCTGTCTATCTGTGTTGGCCCTGCGATGAGGTGGCAACTCGTCCAGAGTGTACTCTGCCTTCCACCCGAATGCAGCTGAGATAGGCTTCAGCGACCCCAAAAGGGACAAGCGGTAGAAAATGGATAGTTGGATGTAATTATAAATCAAATAGTTTTATAGTTAGAGCATAAACATTTTGTTTATGACCTTTAAATATATTATGAGAGATTCCGATTCAGAAGTACTTTATTAATCCCTGAGGGGAAGTTGAGATTTTCAACACAATCCCATTCAAAATCAGACAAACATTACAGGGAGACAGAAAAAAGATCGCTGACAGGTCTGCCAACTTCCAGCGCCCCCCACAAAAAGAAAGGTGTGGGGGGGACTCCAAGAAAGGAGTCCAGACTGAGGTCAAGGGGAAAAAACTCATAGCCATAGCACACATAAACATGTTAAATAGAATAGACAAACCTTGCAACAGAAGGAGAGGGAGTGGGGGCTATGGAGGCCGGCTGCTGCTGTATAACCGCTAGTCAGCCATCCATCGCCCCTAAGGGAAATCAAGCTGGTAAAGGCGTGAAATTCCACCCTTTAGTCGCCTTTACACTCTTAATCCAATATAGAATTGCTGCTTGAGGCTGAGCCAATCAGTGGCCACGAAACTGAACAGTGCGCTCTGATGGGTTTGGTCTCCTCTAGAGACCAATACTACTGAGGTATTGATATTTGGCGTTTATTTAGCCAATTGTATGCTTAAAATGGTAGAATGTTTTAAATATTTTAAAAATTGTGTGTTAAAGCAACTTTGTTGCGCATCTAACAGCCCTCTGATGTTGTCTTTTGCAGGCAGCTATACGAAAAGAGCTCAACGATTTCAAGAGCAATGAGATGGAGGTGCATGAGTCCAGTCGTCATTTAACCAGGTAATGTACTCGATTTAATGCAGGATAACTTCAACTCAAGACAGTGATACATCTTGCTAATATTTATCTTCAAATAAAGTGGCCTCTGTCAACTCACATATACAGTCGTGGTCAAAAATTAATACATTTGTAAATAAAAATGTCATGTCTGTCTTGAGTTTCCAATAATTTCTACAAGTTTTACTTTTGTGGGAAAGAGTGATTAGAGCACATACTTGTTTGTCACAAAAAGCATTCATGAAGTTTGGTTATTTTATGAATTTATTATGGGTCCACTGAAAATGTGACCAAATGTGCTGGATCAAAAGTATACATACAGCAATGTTAGTATGTATCGGGGTGCAAGCTTCACTGCAATAAGGCGCTTTTGGTAGCCAAAACAGACATTTTGTGCGTGTGTGCGTGCGTGCGTCAAAAAAAAATGAAATACAAAAAAATAAAAATAAAATAATAGCACCCCATCCCACCTTCCGTCCTACATTTCAGTCACAGTGGGTAGCAATGTAATGCCTTCCTATGCACCGCGAGCAGATAGAGAATCACAATAACTGACTATAAGGAAAAAAAAGTTAACAACCAAAATAAAAATCACAAACACACAGAGAAGTTTCACTGAATAAAAACAACAACAAAAAACAGAGTTGAGGTAAGTGGAAAGGTTCATTGTCAACAGTGTGCATCACATTTATCCTATAGTGTGTGTTTAATTTAGCAATGTAAATAATCATACAGCCCCAGGTCAAGTCAAATTGTTTTGGTGTACACCTCAGATTGTATTTAATTTTCTCTAAATCTAAGAAAAGCATGAGGTCCTAAGGCCATAGGGAGGCCTTGGGGGCTAACTGTTATTTCCACTCCAATAAAATCCTTCTACGAACTATTAAAGATGCAAAGGCGATACTATCTCTAAAAGTCTGCTTAATTTTTTGATAGTTTAATGGAATTCCAAAAATATCTATTTCTGCACAAGTTATCAGTTTAAAGGCCTACTGAAATGAGATTTTCTTATTTAAACGGGGATAGCAGGTCCATTCTGTGTGTCATACTTGATCATTTCGCAATATTGCCATATAGTAGAGATCATCCACGATAAAGTTCGCAACTTTTGGTCGCTAATAAAAAAGCCTTGCCTTTACCGGAAGTAGCAGACGATGTGCGCGTGACGTCACTAGTTGTAGGGCTCCTCACATCCTCACATTGTCTACAATCATAGCCTCCAGCAGCAAGAGCTATTCAGACCGAGAAAGCAACACTTTCCCCATTAATTTGAGCGAGGATGAAAGATTTGTCGATAAGGAAAGTTAGAGTGAAGCCCAAAAAACAAAAAGGCAATTGCAGTGGGAGCGATTCAGATATTAGACACATTTAATAGGATAATTCTGGAAAATCCCTTATCTGCCTATTGTGTTGCTAGTGTGTTAGTGAGATTAAATAGTACATGAATGTCGGAGGGGTGTGGCCACGGGTGTGTTGACCGCCAGTGTCTCTGAGGGAAGTCACGCAGCTGCAGCAGGACGGAAGCTCCGCTGATGTCTCCGGTAAGAGCCGACTTATTACCACAATTTTCTCACCGAAAACTGCCGGTTTACATGTGGTCGGCAACCATGTTCGCTTGACCGCTCTGTTCCATAGTAAAGCTTGACCTTCAGGAATTTTAAACAAGGAAATACCGGCTGCGTTTCTGTGGCTAAAGACTAAAAGTTTCCCACCTCCATCTTTCTACTTTGACTTCTCCATTATTAATTGAACAAATTGCAAAAGATTCAGCAACACAGATGTCCAGAATACTGTGTAATTATGCGATTAAAGCAGACTACTTTTAGCTTGGATCGGGCTGGAAAATAATGTCCGCTACAACCCGAGACGTCAAACGCACGCGTCATCATACCGCAATGTTTTCAACAGGACACTTCACTGGAATTTTAAAATTGCAATTTAGTAAACTAAAAAGGCTGTATTGGCATGTGTTGCAATGTTAATATTTCATCATTGATATATAAACTGTGTGGTCGGTAGTAGTGGGGTTCAGCAGGCCTTTAACATTTTGTGCATTTGCAAGATGTTTAAAAATATTAATCCAGTAGGTTTTCAGACAGGGACATGACCAGAACATGTGTGTCGTGTTTGCAGGAGTCATTTGAAACTGAAACTGAAGTGTTTTTGAACAGCTTTCCTTGTTGTCTTTTTTCAGGTTCCACAGACCATAGTCGACCAAGCAGGGGTACAACCTTAAGTGCTGGACAGTCAAACGGTGCCCACTTTCTTCAGTAAGGCCATGTTTTCAGAAATGCCCCCACCCCAAATAAAACCCCCCCCCCACTGCAGTAGCACATAACTATGACTCCAGTTGATCTGCCGCACCTCATCCTCGCCCCTTCTGTGGAACTAGCTTGACTTCCAAAGTTCTCCAGGCTGAAGCTCTCAGGCAGGTGCTCTTTTTTTTTTTTTTTTTTTTTTTTTTAAAGTCTTGAGTGACGGAACATTTCCTCAGTGTCAAAGTCCTTCTCAACGGCGTCGTCACTCCCAAATGAACGCCGTGTGGTGATCTCATCCGCCACAGGATCCATTAAATGTGCAATAGTTTACTCCACTTCTTTCTCTTTTTTTTTTTTACTTTCCCGAGGCTAGAGCGCCCTCTGGAGTTGCATCCGTGTACCTGACTTCTGTTCTTCCCTATGTGCAATTCTCACTGTTGTCATCCAATCGCTTACTGTGAATCAAGAGGGCGCCCACCCCCCGCTCTCGAAATGTACATATTGTTTATACGGAACAACTCGGAAGAATCACTTTCAGCCAAATGTCCTTCACTTGTGTCAGAATGATGTACATGTAATGTAAAAACTGCAGCTGACATGTTTTGTATGTTTTTTTTTTTGATAGGCTGTTTGAATGGAGATGTGAATTAATACTAAGACATGCCTATCGTGTTATTTTCTCTCTCCAATGATGACAGTAGTATGGATCCTCTTAACCTGCCGTTTATGACACACATTACCTTCTAAACTCATATTCTTTTTATAAGCAATATAGCCCTGGTTTACAAAGAAAGGGACATACCTACAGAATGCTTCAACTCTTTTCTTTCTTTCTTTGCTGATGTCTCCACTGAGCCAATTCACTAGTTTTGAATATTCATCACAAGTAAAACAACTTGCACTGTTAAGAAGCCCACTGTCTTTTTCTCCTTCGAGAGTATTCAAATACTAATTTTTACGGATTTACTTGGATTAAGATTAAAAATGGTCCGTTTCCTCATCAGTGATGGCGAGATGACCTTGATTAAAAGTTGCAAAACGAGTCTGATGCCTCACTGATGTTTAAAAGTGGGCTATTTTTATATTGTTTTATTTGTTTTAATTGATGTAGTTCAACGCGGTATGAATTAAAATCTCAACGGAATACACAACACAAGACGCGCACGAGGTTTTCCCGTTTTTGCTGGATTTAAATAAGGAAAATGACCTCAGTAACTTTTCGGAACATTCACAGATTTCAAAGCGTTTTTGGGTTTTTTTGGGTAACTTTTGGAATACGGAATGCCATGTAAAGGATACATAATGCCAATTAAAACCCCATTTCTCAATGCTTGTCCTTGGTATAATTTTTCATTACGCAAATATTTCTATCCATCCATCCTTTTTCTACCGCGTATTCCCTTTTGGGGTCGCGGGGGGCGCTGGTGCCTATCTCAGCTACAATCGGGAGGAAGGCGGTGTACACCCTGGACAAGTCGCCATTTCATCGCAGGGCCAACACATGTAGACAGACAACATTCACACTCACATTCACACAATAGGGCCAATTTGTTGTTGCCAATCAACCTATCCCCAGGTGCATATCTTTGGAGGTGGGAGGAAGCCGGAGGGAACCCACGCATTCATGGGGAGGACATGCAAACTCCACACAGAAAGATCCCGAGACCGGGATTGAACCCCAGACTACTCAGGACCTTCGTATTGTGATGCAGACACACTAACCCCTCTGCCACGGTGAAGCCTGCAAATGTTTCTGATACTGCAAAAATAACTATTTCACTTTTTCCACATTTCATGTTCCAGCCTTATTCCAAAATGAAATAAAAATATTTTTGTCCCCCATAATGACAATGTGAATAGTTTTTCATTTTTACTTTGGCTGATTCATTTAAAAAAATAAATAATCAAATCTACATCTGTATCCACATCAGATTTTGATTAGATATTGGTTGTTCAGTTGTAATACATTTGCAAAAAAAAAAAAAAAGTCACATTATTATGGGGTATTGTCTGCAGAATTTTGAGGACAAACATGAATTTATTTAATTTTGTAATAACGCTGTGACATAAAATGTGGAAAGAGTGAAGTGCTGTGAATACTTTGCAGATGCACTGTATAGGTAAGTATAGCTGTACTGAACTTAAGAGTGTTTTGAGATAAGACGAGCTATGTCCGGGCTAATTTTCGTGCTTTAAGTTGCACACACAATGTTGAGTTCCAAGCATCCCTGTCATTGGCATATAGTGAATGTCACAGTGAACCCGGTAAGATCAGCCCAAACCACCCGCTCTTACTTGCTAGCATTTGCTTATAGATACGGACATAACTTTGTTTTCCAATTATGGAAAGGAGCACGTGAGCGTGAAAGAGATGTTGATTTAAGTTGCAAGTGTTTTGAGTTAAGAGCTCCGTCGCAGAACCAATTAAGCTCATAAGGTCCGGTATTGAGTTTTCACTGCAAAAATGGCAGAATGTGATAAATCTGCAGTTAAAGGGGAATTTTGCCTGTTGTTCACAATCATTATGAAAGACAAGAAAACATGATTTTTTTTTCTTTTTTAGGATTTTAAAAACATTGAAAACACTTGGAAGATGTGGGTAATGGAGTCACTGTTGTAGCCATCAAAAAACCCTTGTGTTGTCAATTGTTAATATTCTTTACATAATTACTTGATAATACTTTTGTATTGTTTACACAATATGCAAAGACATATATAGTGACTGTAATGCTTTAATTTGTAACTGAAGTTGTTTTTATTCCTTGTAAGCTACAATAGGTCAACAGTAGTTGGATGATGTCACTTCCGCTCAATTACTTCCTGTCGGTTGACTTCCGGTATTCGTCGGAAAGCAAGTCTTGCATGTTGTTGTCCTTGATAATAGTCTTTGTTGCCATCATACACAAATCGGCGTGGAAGCAATGCTGTAAGTTTTCTTTAATAAGTTAAGAACATGTCCGACGTGTAATAGTGGCTATATGTTGAATAGAATTGTCGAATTAGAAGATAAAACGTGTTGAAGTCATTCAGGCAGACGGAGTTTCCCTCTGCTGGACATTTTGGGACATTACAGTTACATTTTGTATGTCACAGTAGACAAATACAGTGGCAAAAAGTATTTAGTCAGCCACTGATTGTGCAAGTTCTCCCACTTAAAATGATGGCAGAGGTTTGTACTTTTCATCATAGGTACACTTCAACTGTGAGAGACAGAATGGGAAAAAAAATATTCCAGGAATTCACATTGTAGTGCTGGGTTCAATCCCAGGCTCGGGGTCTTTCTGTGTGGAGTTTGCATGTTCTCCCCGTGAATGCGTGGGTTCCCTCTGGGTACTCCGGCTTCCTCCCACTTCCAAAGACATGCACCTTGGTATAGGTTGATTGGCAACACTAATTTGGCCCTAGTATGTGAATGTGAGTGTGAATGTTGTCTGTCTTTCTGTGTTGGCCCTGCAATGAGGTGGCGACTTGTCCAGGGTGTACACCGCTTTCCGCCCGATTGTAGCTGACATAGACGCCAGCGCCCCCCGCGACCCCAAAAAGGGAATAAGCGGTAGGAAATGGATGGATGGTATTTGTAAATTATGGTGGAAAATAAGTATTTGGTCAACCATTCAAAGCTCTCACTGATGGAAGGAGGTTTTGGCTCAAAATCTCACGATACATGGCCCCATTCATTCTTTCCTTAACACGGATCAATCGTCTTGTCCCCTTAGCAGAAAAACAGCCCCAAAGCATGATGTTTCCCCATGCTTCACAGTAGGTTTGGTGTTCTTAGGATACAACTCAGTATTCTTCTTCCTCCAAACACGACGAGTTGAGTTTATACCAAAATGGATACATGGATGATACAGCAGAGGATTGGGAGAATGTCATGTGGTCAGATTAAACCAAAATAGAACTTTTTGGTATAAACTCAACTCGTCGTGTTTGGAGGAAGAAGAATACTGAGTTGCATCCCAAGAACACCATACCTACTGTGAAGCATCGGGGTGGAAACATCATGCTTTGGGGCTGTTTTTCTGCTATGGGGACAGGACGATTGATCCGTGTTAAGGAAAGAATGAATGGGGCCATGTATCGTGAGATTTTGAGCCAAAACCTCCTTCCATCAGTGAGAGCTTTGAATGGTTGACCAAATACTTATTTTCCAACATAATTTACAAATAAATTCTTTCAAATTCCTACAATTTGAATTCCTGGATTTTTTTTCCACATTCTGTCTCTCACAGTTGAAGCATACCTATGATGAAAATTACAGACCTCTGTCATCATTTTAAGTGGGAGAACTTGCACAATCGGTGGCTGACTAAATACTTTTTTGCCACACTGTATGTACAGCGGCAAATATGTATGTTTGTATCTCTTTATTTTTTTTTTCAGTTTTTCACCGTCACGTCTATGAATAAATGTTAAAAGTAAATGGTCAAGCTTACGTTCTGTTCATTGACACCAGTTTGGCTTGGTGTGGAGTCGGCGTTCCTACACACCAAGTACAGTTTATGCATACAGTAAAAGACACATTCATAACAATATTTGATATGTTCAATATACACACTGCAAGTATAGATACAATGTAGTAACAGACACGATCATAACAATATGTAATATTTTCAATCTTTCCTGTATTTTGATCGAATTCTCTATCCCTGAAATATTGTGTATGTGGGGGCGGAGCTCTGGGTCTTGCTTAGACCGCGGGAGCATTTTCGTGTTATTAGTGACGTCAATGATTATCAATATGATGTATCCATTACTGGGCTTCACGGTGGCAGAGGGGTTAGTGCGTCTGCCTCACAATACGAAGTTCCTGCAGTCTTGGGTTCAAATCCAGGCTCGGGATCTTTCTGTGTGGAGTTTGCATGTTCTCCCCGTGACTGCGTGGGTTCCCTCCGGGTACTCCGGCTTCCTCCCACTTCCAAAGACATGCACCTGGGGATAAGTTGATTGGCAACACTAAATTGACCCTAGTGTGTGAATGTGAGTGTGAGTGTTGTCTGTCTATCTGTGTTGGCCCTGCGATGAGGTGGCGACTTGTCCAGGGTGTACCCCGCCTTCCGCCCGATTGTAGCTGAGATAGGCGCCAGCGCCCCCCGCGACCCCGAAAGGGAATAAGCGGTAGAAAATGGATGGATGTATCCCTTACTAACTTTTTATGTGATTAATAACAGTAGTCCAAATTGATGCCAAGTATCTACAGAATAAAACACATGATGTTAGTCCATAAATTGAGGAAAACAGAAGAGTGGGGGACATATTTCATTGCAACACAGAAATATGCTGAAACATTATGTATCCCCTACTAACTTTTTATAATTTATAAAATGAGTCCAAATTCACAAATGTTGTACAATGCCAAGTTTGCACATAAAATCCACATGATGTTAGTACATACTGGGGACATACGTGGGACATATTTTCTGGCATAAAATGTTTTTTTAACATGGAATTGGGTCTACTCTGTAGTGTTTGTTCCCACTATATTTGTGTTATTTTAAAATAAATCAGATGATTAAATAATAAACCAAATTACAGGATGGTGTTGATGTCATTTGCAGAAAATAGCAGGCTGACCAACCGCTCTGCAGCATGACACCGTAAACAATAAGGAAGCTTGAATACAAGTGCAACACAACATGTATGGATGATCGAAAACATTTATTCAGGTAGAAATGTCGGATGTTACACCAACAACATTTTTGACAATCACAGCATGATCGTAATAATCCACATTTTGTATCATTGACATCGCAAATAACACGGAAGTGCTGCCGCAGTCTGAACAAGGAAGAGAGCTACGCCCCCGTGCACGCTCGCGCGGCAGGGGACTCAAATAATTTCAGGGATACAGAATTTCGCACGACAGCTGAACTAATTATACAGCGCACATCTGACTTATGTCATCAAACTAGGGCTGGGCGATTTGGCCTTTTATTAATATCTCGATATTTTCAAGCCATACCACGATACACGATATATATCTCAATATTTTTCCTTGGCCTTGAATTAAAACCTGATACATATAATCACAGCAGTATGATGATTCTATGTGTCTACATTAAAACATTTTTGTTCATACTGCATTAATATATGCTCATTTTAAACTTTCATGCAGAGAAGAAAATCACAACTACCGGTAAGTCAATTGACCAAACTTATATTTATTAAACAGTTATTAACAATGGCACAAACATTCATGTCATTTCAAAAGAGAAAGTGCAAGATTGTCAGAGATATTTTAAAACAAGCTATGAGTGCACTTTTGTGCATGATGTCACTAAGATGACATATCAAAACAACACTAAATTAAAGTGCACTTTTTGTACAGAAAGCCACTACAATTGTTTGAAACAAATAAAGTGCACTTTTGTGCATGAGGTCACACAAGATATTTCAATAAGTGTCAAATAAAAATGAGCTGTAAAATAGGAAATCAAATAGTGTTCTTCCTTCGCTATGTGGTAGGTTACTGCGGACATTATCTCCTTTTCTTGACTAGTTTTTTCATACGGTGTTGATGTGGAAATGTTTGCCTCGGCATTTTGATGATGTGGGCGTGTGGCATCGAATGGAGATGTTGACATGCGGAGTAAGTACTCTTCATTCTCTAACAGGTGACTTTTCAAATGCCCGTCCATCCATCCATTTTCTACCGCTTTTTCTCTTTCGGGGTCGCAGGGGGCGCTGGCGCCTATCTCAGCTACAATCGGGCGGAAGGCGGGTGACACCCTGGACAAGTCGCCACCTCACCGCAGGGCACTTTTCAAATGACGCTACATATTAGAAATAATGCTACACTTTTGGCCCACACTTGACAATTTACAGGTTGTCTGTTCGACATATTCCCACTTGAACCAAAACCACCGCCAGACGATGGACCCCCTGCTCTTTTTCTTGGGAATTAATTTTTCCTTCATTTGTTACCAGATTCGCACCTTCTTTCTCTCGTATTACCACTCACACGGCTCCGCTAGCATCACAGCTAACGTTACCCATGCTGCTACCTCTCTGCTCCGCGAGGGCGTATACGTATGTGACTTATGACGTGACAGTATGTGACGTGTGTAAGAAGGTGCGCTTTTTGTCTATGAGAAGGTGGGACAGGAAAGAGCGAGAAGAGCCTGTAATGTAATGCCAGCAGCTAAAAGCAACTGTGTGAGAACGTATACTGGAATATCACGGTATAGTCATTTTCTATATTGGGCAAAGACAAACCCGCGATATATCGAGTAAATCGATATAACGCCCAGCCCCAATTGACATCGCTAATATCACGGAAGTGCTGCCGCTGTTTGAACAAGGAACAGAGCTCCGCCCCCGTGCAGGCTCGCGCGGCAGTGGACACAAAATATCTCGGGGATACAGAATTTCGCACGACAGCAGAACTAATTATACAGTGCACATCTGACTTCTGTCATCAAATATGTTCCTACTTGCGGATAAAGTGTTATCTAATTCTGCGAAACTTGGTAACAGACAACAAAGACGACTATTTTTGGACTAATGAGGATTCACAACCTCATTTGTTGAAGCTACACATGCGGAAGGTGAACTACTGCTTGTAGAGGCGAGCACAAAGATAGACGAGACATGAGAGGTCAATGACAGAGCTGTCCTTAGAGCAGCTGCATCTAAGCCATACATCACCAAGTCCAATGCAAAGCGTGGGATGCAGTGGTGTCAAGCACGTCACCACTGCACTCTAGAGCAGTGGAGACGCGTTCTCTGGAGTGATGAATCACGCATTTCCATCTGGCAATCTGATGGACAAGTCTGGGTTTGGAGGTTTCCAGGAGAAAGGTACATTTCGGACTGCATTGTGCTGAGTGTGAAATTTGGTGGAGGAGGAATTATGGTATGAAGTTGTTTTTCAGGATCAGCGCTGGATCTGCCTCCCGGGAGTCTTGGCCATGAAGACCAGCTGCTGGCTCTCTGCCACGCCAGAGTCCGTTTGGAGAGACTGAATGAGATGCGGATGAAGAGTCAGGGCTGCGGAGCTGGCGCTGAGCACCGGGACGGACAAGCTTCACAATGTCTTGGCTGAATGAGCGGATATTGGACACATCGGTCTCCTTAGACGCATCCTCACTCATCCATGTGGACTGGACACTGGCCGAGAGTTAGTGGGCGGCTGAGGGTCGAGTCGGCTCCCTTGGTTGCTTTGTTGGTTCTGCTCCTGTCTGTGGCCATGCTTTCCCCACCCCAGCAGACGATGGCATGGAACACCGCAGAGGCTACCACAGTGTATATGGTAATTTTTTGTTTTTTGTTGTTTTGCTTTTGTAGCTTTCTGTAGTAATGGCTGGTTGCAACAGCTCTGCTCTTTTAATGTTTTAATGTCCTTTGTGTTCTTTGACGTTTCCCTCTGACACACATGCATATTTGTACTATGGCTATGAGTTTTAATTTTTTTTTTTCCCTTGGCCTCAGTCTGGACCTCCTCTCCAGGGGCCCAGGCTTGAACTGCTTTTTTTTGTAATGTTTGTCTGCTTTTCAATGGGATTGTGCTGAGAATCTTAAATTTCCCTCAGGGATTATTAAAGTATTTCTCATTCTGAAACATATTTTTATATACCATACAAAATGGAACTGTGATTTCCCAAAGTGTCCAGCAGAGGGCAACTCCCGCCTGTCATAATGACTTGAACACATTGAATCAAATTAGACAATTATATCAAACATGTCATGGGACCAACACTTCTTTAACACTGTTTTTTTACAAGTCTGAAATATACTTAATTTGTTGAAAACTTGCGTCTTTGCTTCTACCCTGCTTCGTGTACATTCTTGCCAACCCTCCCGGATTTTCCGGGAGACTCACGAAATTGCGAGCCTCTCCCGAAAACCTCCCGAAAATCTCCTGAAATTCAGGCAGAGCTGGAGGCCACGCCCCCTCCAGCTCCTTGCACCTGACTCAGCAATGTTGTGACCCTCATAAACAGGACAATACTGCCATCTACTGTACATAGAATAGAATAGAATGTACTTTATTGATCCCTGGGGGAAATTCAGCACCACAGTTCGCTCACAATAAACAATGATAATAATAAATAATATAAATATATTCTACATTTACTCTACATTTAAGTGCAGTCAAGGAACATGCATTAGGGAGTATGTTCTGAAGCCCACAGTAAAGAGACGTAACTTCATTACGTCACCTGATTATTGACTCCTACCCAATATATTACACCGTCGAAGAGGAAAATGAAGAAATACTTTTGCAAGTTCCAAAACAAATGGAAACAAGAATTTCAGTTTATCCAGGAGAGTTCGAAGGGGAAGGGGTATGTTGCCTGTAAATTTTGTTGAACAGACTTCTCCATTTAACACGGTGGATGAACGGACATACTCAGTCATGAACGGTCAGCAAAGCACAAAGCGTCCGCAGCGCATCATCGTTCACAACCAAGTATTATGGGCCACCTCGCAAAATGGAGACCCGATGGTGTAACTTATGCTGGGACAAAGATGGCTATGCTGATAGCTGGAAGCAACATCCCGTTCTCAAAACACAGGGTTTCCGTGGGAGATTAAAAGTAGTAAAATTGATTTTGCTAAAATGAAGGACTTAGTTGGCATTAAAAAGCATTACATTTGGTGTACAGAGACATTCAATAAAATCAATACCATTTTAGGTTTGGGCTGATAGTCAATAAGTCAATTAATGGAACGAGAAATGAAAAGAAACTCGATAACTTTGCCGTTAATTACTTGTCGGTCAGCCACCATATTTGTTTCGCTATGCGCAGGCGGGACAGACTTGCAATTGTCTTCCACAGGTTTTCCTGTGTAGTAGTACTGCTTGTAGTAAACAATGGTCTCTAAAGGGTCCCTGTACCTTCCGTTCATTCTATTTCCAATTCTTAAATGCAAATCAAAAAACAAATTTCAGGCCATTTTTTTCTATTTTAGTTTCTGAAACAAAAGTTGGACAACTATTTTAATGAGACTTTTTTTAAAGGACAATTAGACACCCGCTGAACAAAGGCGTTACGGTTATGCTAAAACATGCTAAACGCAAAGGAAAAGCTAAACTACTGGTTCCGGTTCAATTTGTAATCACGCAGATAACCACTCATTTTTGCATTTTGGATGAACATTTTTTTCGATTTTTTTGTTCATCTGGAAAAAAAATCCATAAAAATAAAAAAGCAGCACAAAATCCAATTTTAGGGCAATATTTTAATGAAAATCAACCTTTTTTTGTTTGTTTTAAAATCTGCCACATATGATAAAAATCGAAAAACGGCCCAAATTGTTTTATTTTATTTGCGTTTCAGAATTTAAAATAGAATGGACAGAAGTACACAGGCCTTAAAGCTAGCTCCCTTTATTGTGGGAACTGGAACTAATCATTTTAAAAAACAACGATCATTTTTAATATACATATTGCTTTGAAACAGTCGGAGAAGACATTCCGGAAGGTTGGTCAAAATGCAAGGAGCAAGGGTGAAGTGTCTTGCTCAAGGACACGACAAGGTTGGTAGAAGGTGAGGATTGAACCAGGAACCCTCAGGTTGCTGGCACGGCCGCTCTCCCAACCTCGTCACACCGTCCCCAAAACTTAATTATCACGTTAAAAATCTGGGGGTAATAATGGACTCAGACTTGAACTTTAGCAGTCAATAACATCAACAGCTCACCTGAAAAACATTGCAAAAATCTGAGGAATAATGTCTAAATCCAACTGAGAAAGACAAATCCAAGCATTTGTCTCCGGCAAGTTAGACTACTGTAAGGGCCTTCTACTGGGATCTTTAAATGAGCTGTAAAGCAGCTGCAGTACATCCAAAATGCTGCTACTTGAGTCCTGACTAGAACCAGGAAATATGACCATATTAGTCCAATGCGCAGGTCACTGCACTGGCTTCCTGTTGCTCAGAGAACAGTCTTTAAAAATAGCTCTTCTTGTTGCCAAAGCACATCTCTGACGTGTTTGAGACAGGTGAAGGTTGGGGAGTGGTCTCCTGAGGGTGCTCACAGTCAGGAAGAAACATGGTGAGGCTGCGTTTCAGTTTTAGGCTTATACAATCTGGAATAGACTTCCTGATGATGTGAGACAGGCCTCAATGTTGACATTGTTCAAATCTAGGCTGAAAATACTTTTATTTAATTGTGCATAAGACAACTGATTTTTATTTGAATTATATTAGTTTTTATGATGGTTTGGTTTCATTTTTAATCCGAATAATGATTATTTCATTTTCAATTTTATCTTTTAAATTACTGTAAATTAATGTGTGCGAATTGTGCTCCATAAATAAAGTTGCCTTGCATCACGTTCCAAAATACTTTTCCTCGGAAATGGAAGTCCATTTGTTTCTTCAAATAACTTTATTTACAAAACAAACATGGCATTACACATTTTCAAAATGTCAATGCAAAGGAAAAATGGGCAAAGCAACAAAACATAAAATAAGAACTACAATTCATATATAAAAACCAAGAGACAAGATGAAAACTAAATTATCAAAAGCCTTTTTATAAAAAAAGATTAAGAGTGTATAGTTTGGGCATTTTTGTTTTTTCATAATTTTTAGGGATTTTAGATAAAAAATAGGACAGTTTTTAAAAGCAATTCTATTCCACATACATTTCTGTATGTAGAACATTTCAATGCATAACGTGGTGCTACATGACATTTCTTCAGTTTTGTTTTTGACCAAAATACAAAATGTTGACATGATGGAAAAACTGATTTTAACCAAGCATAAACATCATTCAGAAATGACTCAACTTAGGTACATTTAAAAAAGCAAATGTTTTGACTCGGTGCACATTGAGAGAAAAAAATGTTTTGGGGGGGCCAAATTGTGTATAAATGATATATACACATTTAGCCTTAAAAATCTGCTGTAGAGTATGTGTGTTTGGCTCCCTTTTTTCAGGAACACTAATACCAAAAGTTGCAATGTCCGATGGAATTCTACAAACATTTTGACAGAACACCTCAAAAAAACGGAATGGAATTTTACAGTTTTTTTAACTGAATGGGACACCAAAATGTACATGAAAATAAAGAAATTTGGATTTAAAATATTAACTATGAACCATAAAACACTAAATATTAACAACAAATGAACATCGCTCTTCTTTTACTTTTTAGATCGCGCTGGCTGCAGTGCCCTCTGCTGGTTGTTCAGGGGAGTGTAGGTCACATTTATTCGTGGCCGTGCGCAACCCGAGGGTCCCTGGTTCAATCCCCACCTAGTACCAACCTCGTCACGTTCGTTGTGTCCTGAGCAAGACACTTCACACTTGCTCCTGATGGATGCTGGTTAGCGCCTTGCATGGCAGCTCTCTCCATCAGTGTGTGAATGTGTGTGTGAATGCGTGTGTGAATGGGTAAATGTGGAAGTAGTGTCAAAGCACTTTGAGTACTTTGAAGGTAGAAAAGCGCTATACAAGTATAATCCATTTATCATTTATTTGTGCAACTGGTTTGTGGTAGGAATGTCTCATCGACACAAAAGCAAGAAAAGCTATCCACATATGCAAATTCGATACAAATACAAAATCAATCATATTTATATTCAAATCTCAAAAATAGATTTACAAATACACGTTTATCGATACAAATTCTTGATATATTTGTATGTCACATTTTTATATTTATACATTTTATTTGTATATATTTTCAAATCTCAAAAATATATTTGCAAATACTTGTTCATTTATACAAATTACTTATTTATTTGTATATCACATTTGTATTTGTATATTAAATAATATATGCATATGTATTAATATAATTTTGATATATATAAGTTGATGTGAGACAATTCTACTTCCATACCTAGTGATGTATAATTGCAACAATTATATAACAAGCTCTAAATGAAATTTGATGCAATTATTCCACAATAACTACATATTTACATGCTCTAGACATTGTAATAACAACCCAAAAACTTATAAAAGACATTTTACTTACTTGAATCTGATTAATCCTGTCCATTATAACAAATAGATGTTATTCGAAGGAAACCTTGAGAGGTTGTGTGAGTTAATGGCCAGAAGGCGTGACTTGTAAACGAATGTACCATCCAATAGCATTGTGAGACTGAACACCAGGATAGGACCCAATGACGATGTAAATGTGGTAAAAAATAAATAAATAAATAAAATAAAATATAACAGAGGAGTTCAAGTACCTCGGAGTCTTGTTCACAAGAGAGGGAAGAGTGGATCATGAGATTGACAAACGGATGGGTGCGGCATCTTCAGTAATGCGGACGCTGTATCGATCCGTTTTGGTGAAGAAGGAGCTGAGCCGGAAGGCAAAGCTCTCAGTTTACCGGTCGATCTACTTTCCCATCCTCACCCATGGTCATGAGCTTTGGGTTATGACCGAAAGGATAAGATCACGGGTACAAGCGGCCGAAATTATTTTCCTCCGCCGGGTGGCGGGGCTCTCCCTTAGAGATAGGGTGAGAAGCTCAGCCATCCGGGAGGAACTCAAAGTAAAGCCGCTGCTCCTTCACATTGAGAGGAGCCAGATGAGGTGGTTTGAGCTTCTGGTAAGGATGGCACGAGGCGTTTAGGGCACGTCCGACCAGTAGGAGGCAACAAGGAAGACCCAAGACACGTTGGGAAGACTGTGTCTCCCGCTTGGCCTGGGAACGCTTCAGGATTCCCCGGGAAGAGCTGGACGAGGTGGCTGGGGAGAGGAAAATCTGGGCTTCCCTGCTTAGGCTGCTGCCCCCGCGACCCGACCTCGGATAAGCGGAAAAAGATGGATGGATAACAGATTGTTTTTCAGGATGGTTAAAGGTAACATTTTAGTTTTACATTAAGGGGTGTTACATGAGCATTTTGTCCGTTAATGAAATATTATGCAAGATTAGTCGTGTGAGCAATGTGGCAGACTTTTTAACCATAAATACGAATTGTTTTGGCAATGCTTTGTGCAATTGTTTTATACCAGAAAGTGGTGGATTAAACTGAAATTTGTTGCAGAGTTGCTCATAATTTAGTAAGTTACCTTGTGCATCCATCATATATACAATAGACCATCTACTTTTCTGCATCCAACCATCATATAACAACGTTTTGTTTGTGTGTAAGCTGTTACCGGCAGTGACAATGATCTCAATAGTGACAACAGCGACCCCCAACGGCTCCTTCCCGAAACTGATTTGTCTCTTCTTCGCTCCCAACTCGGTCCAGGCAAGCCCGCTGCTGCCCTCTGCAGCTCACTTTGAGTAATTACAGTTCCCAACACAATATTCCCATTGCTGTAATATAACATTCAAACAAAACACAAGTAAATATGCGCTATTTTTTTTTCGAAATATGCACATAGAAACAATTGTACTCTGTAATTTTCAAACAGTATTTAAGAAATTTAAAAATAGCCAAAAGTATTGTTTAATTTCGTCTTTGATTGAGATTGTCTTTATACATGAATGTATTTTAGGATGTGGGAAGTTTAAATTACATTTTTTTCTTTGTCCTTATTAGTAAACGCAAATGTATTTATATCTATCCATCTATCTATCTATCTATCTATCTATCTATCTATCTATCTATCTATCTATCTATCTATCTATCTATCTATCTATCTATCTATCTATCTATCTATCTATCTATCTATCTATCTATCTATTTATCTATCTATCTATCTATCCATCTATCTATCTATCTATCTATCTATCTATCCATCCATCCATCCATTCATCCATCCATCTATCCATCCATCTATCCATCTGTCTGTCTGCCTGTCTGTCTATCTGCGTCCATCCATCTATCATCCATCCATCCATCCATCTACAAACCCCGTTTCCATAGGAGTTGGGAAATTGTGTTAGGTGTAAATATTAACGGAATACAATGATTTGCAAATCCTTTTCAACCCATATTCAGTTGAATGCACTACAAAGACAAGATATTTATGATGTTCAAACTCATAAACTTTATTTTTTTTTGCAAATAATAATTAACTTAGAATTTCATGGCTGCAACATGTGCCAAAGTAGTTGGGAAAGGGCATGTTCACCACTGTGTTACATCACCTTTTCTTTTAACAACACTCCATAAACGTTTGGGAACTGAGGAAACTAATTGTTGAATCTTTAAAAGTGGAATTCTTTCCCATTCTTGTTTTATGTAGAGCTTCAGTCGTTCAACAGTCTGGGATCTCCGCTGTCTTATTTTACGCTTCATAATGCGCCACACATTTTCCATGGCGGACAGGTCTGGACTGCAGGCGGGCCAGGAAAGTACCCGCACTCTTTTTTTTTTACGAAGCCACGCTGTTGTAACACGTGCTGAATGTGGCTTGGCATTGTCTTGCTGAAATAAGCAGGGGCGTCCATGAAAAAGACGGCGCTTGGATGGCAGCATATGTTGTTCCAAAACCTGTATGTACCTTTCAGCATTAATGGTGCCTTCATAGATGTGTAAATTACTCATACCTTGGGCACTAATTCACCCCCAAACCATCACAGATGCTGGCTTTTGAACTTTGCGTCGATAACAGTCTGGAGGGTTCGCTTCCCCTTTAGTCCGGATGACACAATGTCGAATATTTCCAAAAACCATTTGAAATGTGGACTCGTCAGACCACAGAACACTTTCACTTTGCATCAGTCCATCTTAGATGATCTCGGGCTCTGAGAAGCCGGCGGCGTTTCTGGATGTTGTTGATTTCCCTTTGCACAGTAGAGCTTTAATTTGCACTTACAGATGTAGCGACAAACTGTATTTAGTGACAGTGGTTTTCTGAAGTGTTCCTGAGCCCATACGGTGATATCCTTTCAGAGATTGATGTCGGTTTTTGATACAGTGCAGACTGAGGGATCGATGTTGGTTTCCGGCCATGCCGCTTAAGTGGAGTGATTTCTCCAGATTTTCTGAACCTTTTGATGATATTATGGACCGTAGATGTTGAAATCCTAAAATGTCTTGCAATTGCACTTTGAGAAACGTTGTTTTTAAACTGTTTGACTATTAGCTCACGCAGTTGTGGACAAAGGGGTGTACCTCGCCCCATCCTTTCTTGTGAAAGACTGAGCATTTTTTGGGAAGCTGTTTTTAATACCCAGTCATGGCTTCCCACCTGTTCCCAATTAGCCTGCACACCTGCGGGATGTTTTAAATAAGAGTTTGATGAGCATTCCTCAACTTTATCAGTATTTATTGCCACCTTTCCTAACTTTTTTGTCACGTGTTGCTGGCATCAAATTCTAAAGTTAATGATTATTTGTAAACAGTTTGAACATCAAATATGTTGTCTTTGTTGCATATTCAACTGAATATGAGTTGGAAATGATTTGCACATCACTGTATTCCGTTTATATTTACATCTAACACAATTTTCCAACTCATATGGAAACGGGGTTTGTAATAATGAAAAATACTTAAAAAAAACTGACAAAAAGGGCTACCTAAATCCCTTAAAATTTTTTTAACAAAGATATCAATTTAAGAGCTTTTGTACTCTTAATCATTCTCCAAGATTTTATTGATAATTGTGAACTATTAAGCCAATTAAAAAATGTATGCCTTACTTTCATAAATTGACATTAATGTATAAACATTTTTGCCTGGAGCATAATAATGTTTATAAACATTTCCAAGCTACAGTTGTTTATTAAAATACCAAACGTGAACTTTTCTACATCTGCGGCATAAACTTCCAATGCCAGCGACAAACACTCAGCCTCGCTGGCTGTTAAAGGTCTGTTGCAGGGGTCATTAACCTTTTTGAAACCAAGAGCTACTTCTTGGGTACTGAATAATGTGAAGGGCTACCAGTTTGATACACACTTCAATAAATTGCCAGAAATAGCCAATTTGCTCAATTAACCTTTAATATATGACAATATATGACAGACATAAATACCCATTTTTTAATATATATATATATATATATGTATATATATATATATATATATATATATATATATATATATATATATATATATATATATATATATATATATATATATACATATATATATATATATATGTATAGATAGATGGATAGATAGTACTTTATTTATTCCGTCAGGAGAGTTCCTTCAGGAAAATTACAATTTTCAGCACAATCCAATTCAAGATCAGACAAACATTTATATATATATATATATATATATATATATATATAAAATGGGTATTTCTGTTTATATATATATATATATATATATATATATTATATATATATATATATATATATATATATATATATATATATATATATATATATATATATATATATATATATATATATTAAAAAAATGGGTATTTCTGTCTGTCATTCCGTTGTACATTTTTTTTCCTTTTACGGAAGGTTTTTTGTAGAGAATAAATGATGAAAAAAACACTTAATTTAACAGTTTAAAAGAGGAGAAAACAAGAAAAAAATGAAAATAGAATTTTAAAACATAGTTTATCTTCAATTTTGACTCTTTAAAATTCAAAATTCAACCGAAAAAAAGAAGAGAAAAACTAGCTAATTAGAATCTTTTTGAAAAAAATAAAAAAATAATTTATGGAAGATCATTAGTAATTTTTCCTGATTAAGATTAATTTTTGAATTTTGATGACATGTTTTAAATAGGTTAAAATCCAATCTGCACTTTGTTAGAATATATAACAAATTGGACCAAGCTATATTTCTAACAAAGACAAATCATTATTTCTTCTAGATTTTTCCAGAACAAAAATGTTAAAAGAAATTCAAAAGACTTTGAAATAAGATTTAAATTTGATTCTACAGATTTTCTTGATTTGACAGAATATATATATTTTTAATTTTAATCATAATAAGTTTGAAGAAATATTTCACAAATATTCTTTGTCGAAAAAACAGAAGCTAAATTGAAGAATTGAATTAAAATTAATGTATTATTCTTTACAATAAAAAAATAATTTACTTGAATATTGATTTAAATTGTCAGGAAAGAAGAGGAAGGAATTTAAAAAGTCAAAAGGTATATGTGTTTAAAAATCCTAAAATCATTTTTAAGGTTGTATTTTTTCTCTTAAATTGTCTTTCTGAAAGTTATAAGAAGCAAAGTTAAAAAAATAAGTCAATTTATTTAAAGAAGTGAAGACCAAGTCTTTAAAATATTTTCTTGGATTTTCAAATTCTATTTGAGTTTTGTCTCTCTTAGAATTAAAAATGTCGAGCAAAGCGAGACCAGCTTACTAGTAAATAAATACAATTAAAAAATAGAGGCAGCTCACTGGTAAGTGCTGCCATTTGAGCTCATTTTACAACAGGCCAGAGGGAGACTCTACATCTGGTCCTTACGAGCGTTCTTACAAGTACCCGCGGGCACCACGTTGGTGACCCCTGGTCTGTTGACTATCCAACTTTAAACTAACTTCACTTCTGTCTGTTCTCATGGGAGATGTAGTTTCCGGCCTCCCCCACAACTGCGTCACACGGAACACTTGCACTACATTTCCCACAATGCACCACGTTGTTGTGAGAAAACGCCATCTTGAGTCCCCCTCATGAATTATACATCAAGCCCAGGTCTGCGTAGGAGGTCGGCCGACGTTCATTGCATATTCGAGCAGTGTATTTCTGTCCAAGCGGGACGCAGAGTCACGTCTCCGCCCTGATATGTCCCTGCGCGCACTGCCTCTTCCTTTCGCAGCGACTTTCATCGGTTAAAACAAATGTTCCCTCGGATCGACGGAGGAAGGAAAGGAGTGGATGACTACCAGCGGAACAAGTGAGCGACGCCGCCCGGTTTGGTGGGAATTGACTTTGGTTTTTAAATGTAGACGCGGTCGGCGCTACCGAGTGCGCACTGTTATTTATCCCGAGAGGGGCACTTATCCTTGGCGGACATGGAAAGTGTTCAGACTACAGCTGACGAAAGCGATAAGGTAATAAAGAAGCCCAGCAGCCGCCGGACTCCGGCGGACGGCGGCGGCGGCGGCGGCGGGCATCTCGCTCCCTCCCCCGTGGACGCGAAGAATGGGTACGGTCTTTCCCACGCCACCCCCACGAGCAGAATGGCGGCGTTTAACGGCCGAGGATTAACCGGCAACTCCGGCTCCCTGCTGCTAAGACGCAGGCGCTTGAAGAGGAACCTCAGCGCCGCCACGGCAGTGTCCGGCAGCACCGCCTCCTCCTCGGCTGTCGCCGCCGCCGTCTGCGGTACCGCCAAGATGAGCTCGGCCATGTCCTCTGCGTCTCTGCACACACGGAGCCTGGACCGCAAGACTCTCCTCAAGCACCGGCAGAACATGCAGCTACAAACGTCCGATCGCGAGTGGGTTCGAGCCGATCTCCACCGGGGCGCCATCCACGTCTACGACAGACTGACGTCCTCGTATCCCAGGCCGGTGCTGTGTACCGCGGACACCACAGCCGGCGAGGTCGCCCTTCGCCTGAGCAAACTCTGCGGCAAGTCGTGCTCTGTTATGCGCATCTTTAGCAAAGACAACCCCAAGCTGGACCAAAATGGCAACTGCAGCGTCAAGTATGAGTACAATTACAATCTGTGCAAGGTCAATGAAGACCTCACCATCAAATACGACCACTTGTCCGGCCTGGAAGCCACAGATTTAGGAGGTCGCACTAGTGACAAGATGAGACTGTTGCTCATGACTAATGCAGAAGAGCGGCAACAGGATGGAAAACTTTTCAGCCCTGAATCAGAGTCCCAAGACAACATAACTTGCTCACTGTCAGATTTAAATTTGAACTCCAACATGGATACCCTTAATGATGATGACTCAGAGCACAGAAATGGGGTGGACAGCTACGGGCTGAATTCTGGCTCAGACGTGGAGAGCAGCGCGTTTGACGACCTCAGTTCTGGGGCCCGACTAAGCGAGCACAGGGACTCTCTCAGCGATGACATGATCTTGGGGACGGATGCGTCTATCCTCAGCCCGTCGTTCGACAGCGCCACAGAAGGCCACGATATGTACGGCAGTTCTTCGGACGAGCTGGAGCTGGACTGCCCTGTGTCCAGCCTGGATCCCATCAACCAGCTCCGCAGCAATGGTGTCAGTTACAAGCAGTGCGGCACCGGTCGTAAAGATGTGACTAACGGCCTGCCGACCAGCAGCAGCGCTGGTTCCTTGTCCAGGGATAGCTCCACAGGGAACACACCTGACATCCAGGACTCAGACAGCGGTACTGGCAAATTGCCGCTGACCTCTGACCAGTATAGAAGTTCCTGCGACGAGTCCATCCCCACTTTGTATGTTCAGCTGCACGGCGAATCAGTCAGGAGGCTTAGCCTAGAAGAGAGGCCCCTGCAGATCCAGAATGACTTTCTCTTTAAGCTTGGATTTAAGGACCCTTGGAGAGTTCAAGAGGAAGGGCTTAACACAGAAATGGGCTCCCTGTTACGTTTCTATGCAGGTATGATTTTTCATGTACTGTGATGTTTTCTTCCACACTGAGAGGATACATTAGATTTGACTGTAGAGCTTAGGTGTAGCATGTTGTTAGCAAGTGTCCAGCCGAGTCCAAACAGGACGTTTTGATTGGTGTGCAGTAGTAAGACTCAGAACAAGGTTTACCTTTATTGTTTGTGTTGTTTTCTTCCGGCCCGAGCGCCTTACTGCGCTCCCATGGTCACGCATGACATCACCACAAAGCCACTGCCACAACTTATGGCGCTCCGACATGGGGGCCCTGTCCAGTTTCAGCCCCATTATTATCCCCCATAAAAAGGCTGAATGCCTTTGTGGTTGGATGGAGAGTAGGCTGGGGGCAGTATGGCTGAACCCCTCTCAGTCGAACCTTTGTGGTCATTGAGATGCTGTGCAGAACCTGTCCCACTAGCCTGCAAGCACCAACACTGTCACAGTAACTAACTTCTTGCCAAGCTCGAGAAGATTTGCTCCTCCGAATGTGTCCACTTGCTTAGGCTCTGTTTCGAGCTTTTTGTCCCCAAACCTGAGGTCAAATCGCATGACACATTAGATTGTCACATGCAAGCCTGTTACAGTCTACTGTCACACAAATGTCACATGACCTGTCGAGCATTTTTTTTAAAAGTGCCTTGCAAATGCTTGTAGCAAGTTCTGTCAAAATTCCTTCATCATGCCTCAGCATCGTCAACTCTTTTGGAGCACACATCCTCCTCGTGTCTCATGACCGCAACATATCAGAATAGTGCCAGGAAGGAATTCCTTTAAGTTACACTCAAAGATAAACTACCCATACTGTAAGAACGAAAGAACCACACAACAGTACTGATAACACTGTGACACACTGCTTCTATAAAGCACAAATTCAACTTGGCACATATGAGATTTGTTGCTTTTCCATTGTCAGAAGTTGTACTTTTTTCGGAGCTGTAGTGCAAACCCGTATGCCTTTTTTACAGATTATGGCAATGCACATCCTTTCTTTCTTAACCCTCTGTTGACATTAGATTTTGATTATGTTCAAAGCCCAATAGGACATAAAACCCCCCTTTTAAGTCTTTGAAAGGCATAAAAACATTTCGTAATAAAAGTTTTAATTAGTTTTTTGCTCAAATATCATAAAAACATCAGAAATGTAAAATAGAGTTGCAACAATTATTTAATTAAATAGATAAAAAAATATGTTTCTTTGAATAATTGGAACTTATACTTAGACAGTTTCCGCCTGACCATTGTAATACATAGATAGATAGTACTTTATTGATTCATTTGTTTAATTACTCGACACATGTTAAACTTGCAACTTCAATGTCGATGGTATGCGTCTATTAGAAGAAAAAAAAGAAAGTTATGGCTCCCTAAAAAATCATGGTTTATTTCAACACTAATTTCCATGGAAAATGCATGGAAGTTATAAAGGGTTTTATCCGATTACTCGATGAATCAAACAAACTCAATTATGGCAATCAAGTAATATATCTATTAGTTTTGGTTAATCGCGCAATGGAACAAAGAACACATTTGTTGGTTTTAGTGAAATAGTTGATATAAACAATTTTTCTGCTTGCCATTACCTGTCATTCTTTTTTTCATAAATTCCCATCATCAACATTGAAATTGCGTTTTGAATATGTGTGCATTGATAAAAGAAAAATGGAAAGAAACTCTACTGTTCGCTGCCACGCAGATCAGGCCAAAACAGCAAAAAAATTACTGAAATGAAAAAAAAGTCAGCTGTTTTCCCCCTGCGGGTTAATACATTGCTGCGTAGCACATGTGAGGGGTGCGCCCCACGCCAAATTAAGTTGTATACTCCTCTATGTAGTGCCAGATTACAAACAGAAATCAAAATGCTTTCATATAATCGAACAAAAGATCAAAATAAAAATTTCATATCACAATTACTGCAACCAAAATGATCATGGTTATCATTATTATTATCGTGGAATGTGCTTAAAAACCCATATACACACACTAAAATATTTTAACTAAGTTATATTTTTTAAAACAACTAAAATATATAGACACATTATTTACTTTTTTCCAGAAGAAATATTAAATATTGTTCTGGCTTTAAAAGAGTTTTATTATTTTTAGTCGAGTGTTTAAATATGTTTATTTTCTTAAATTTTAATTTGTTAATGTTTTGGTATGTTTTTTTTAATAAATTCAAATTGGGTGCTTACTTTGCTTCACTTCCGGACATCTTCCGTCCTCTCTTCAGTGGTGACCTTACAAGACTCAAAGTTACAAATATAATCAATAATTATAATAAATGTTTCAGTCAGATGTTTTTACCTGGATATGATGCAATGCTTCTATCACTGTATATTCTTATTGTTTGCGGAAAATCGGTTGATGATATTATACTCGTAGGTGCTTCACTTTCTTTTGTTTTGCACTGGACTTTTTGTAGTCAATGCGACAACGTTACCAGGTGCGGGAGTGGGGTTATCGATCTTATGCCTTGTGACATGTCAGAATTGAAAAGCTATCGATATACAGTATTATCGATGTGTTCATGTTAGCATTTAAGGTAGCTAGTAAGTTAACTGTAGTCGGTCCATTAGTTTGTCAAAATGTGGTTCTAATCAGGCTTTTTCCGATAAATTTGATATTATACATTAATACTAACGGCCCTGCGATGAGGTGGCGACTTGTCCAGGGTGTACCCCGCCTTCTGCCCGATTGTAGCTGAGATAGGCACCAGCGACCAGCAAGGGAATAAGCGGTAGAAAATGGATGGATGGATTAATACTAACTGCCAGAAGTTTCACCGCGGTTATTATTATTACCGTTTATTGTTAAAAACCAAAATAGGAAAGGTCTACACCTTGTCCTTCAATTCAACAAACCAAAATCTAATTTCTTAATTGTATTTATCTAATACAGAGGTTCTCAAACTTTTTTCACCCAGTACCACCACAGAAAAACACTTGGCTCTCCGAGTACCAACATAATGACCAACATTAAAACATTGCCCTTAGTGTTTTTTGTGTGGAGGAGCGATTGATTAAATCATACTTCTTTATGATGTCTGTAAATCAACTCAAGGGGTCTGAGCATGCTGTGGGATTGGACCAGGGGTCGGCAACCAAAAATGTTGAAAGAGCCATATTGGACCAAAAATACACAAGAAAAATCTGTCTGGAACCGTGAAAAATTTAACGCCTTATAGTGTTTCCCACAGGTCAGGCATCTATTTGTGGTGGTGTGGTCGGGCGGCGCGGGGGATTTGGGGGGGGTCATTGGCGGCGGCGATGACCTAGAAGAACGTGGAGTTGGAATATAATTACAACACTTTATGTACATATTTATATACATATTTATATAATATTTACATATTTATATAATATGTAACTACAAGCTCCATTCACAGACAGAGTCCCATTGCTTTTATGAGCGGTTGAGCGAGTCAAAAGCCGGAAAAAAAAAAATACAATTTAAAAATGTTCTTTATTATTTTTTTATTGTGGCGGCCGTAATTCTTTCGTGGCGGGCCGCGATGAATAAATTAATGTGTGGGAAACCCTGCCTTATATAAGTGTTGTAATGAAGGCAGCACATGATGTAAGATAGATAGGTAGATAGATAGATAGTACTTTATTGATTCCTTCAGGAGAGTTCCTTCAGGAAAGTGAATATATTAGCTTTATCAGCCTAATATCAAAATGACTGTGTTGCAGGCGGACACAAATCTTTGTTGACAGAAATGTTGAAATGTAATTATTCTACACATTTTTACAACATTGGAAAACATTAGTAACACTTCTCAGAGGGTGATATAACTCCTGGAAATGACTGTCTTAGAACGGCAAAAGCTATAGATGTGTGTGTCCAAGTTAAAGGAAACGGCAGTCCGTCTTCTTCTAATGGATTTATTACAATCTTTGCAAGCTGGGTAACGTTTGCTATGGTCTGGAACAACATGGCACACTAACAACTATCGGAAATGCAGCCAATATTACATACAGAGTCATGAGACATGCACATATAAATTAAAAACACAGGGGACATAAGTAAAGGAAATTATATTTGCTCAAATGTATCTACAAATGAGGCATAATGATGCAATATGTACATCAAGCTAGTCTAAATAGCATGTTAGAATCGATTAGCGTGCAGTTATGAACTGACCACATATGCTTGATTAGCACTCCAACAAGTCAATAACATCAACAAAACTCACATTTGTGCATTCATGCACAACATAAAAGGTTTGGTGAACGAAATGAGACCAAGGAATGGCATAAAACACATCTTTTTGTCGCAGCGTCGGAGAAAGTTGTACATGTAAACAAACCACAGTGAGTTCAAGGACCGCAAAAATAGGACAAAACGGCTCCTGACAAATACTCTCATCAGTGAATTATGTTTAATATAAACAATAGGATTTAGAACAATTAGGAAGGTTTGTGTCATATTTGTCCTCTACACAAACCATATTAAAACCAAAAATATATTTTTCCACTATCTTTTTCCATTTTCATAGATTTTTGAAAAAAAAAATCAAGCAAAGAAATGAAGCCATGTACTAATATGATCCACTTCAGGAAACTCTATAAGCTTAAAGTGTTTACAAAGTACAAAGAAGAAGAACCATGATAAATATTCTGAATGTATCTTATCCATCCATTCATTTTCAAGATAATCTTATTCATCTCACCACATGAAATATAACTTCCTTCTCCAATTATTATTTTTTTATTTTTTGTTGTTGTCGTTACTTATGGAGTATATTGGGAGTAAAATAGTCAAAAGGATGTGAACAAAAGTTTAGCAACTGCTATGTAAAGGAAAAGGGGTAGGAAACTGGAAATTGTGATATATCATGTTGTATGCATGCATGTTCCAAATAAACTTAAACTCAACCTCAACCTCAAAGCTCCAGGGAGCCACCAAGGCAGCACTAAAGACCCGCATGCGGCTCTCGGGCCGCAAGTTGCCGACCCCCGGTTGAGACTTTTTTGGATTACATTGAAGTTTTTCTTTTATTTTCTTAACATGAAAATCGGTGGATATCAAATAACTGTAGAGAGAGCAATAGCAATACGTTCATCAGTCAGGCGCCCGTGCCTGTAAATCCAGGAGAAACACTGCAATGTCACGCAGCTACAATGTCACGGTATTTACGGCACATCGCTCTCATGCAGCTGTATTTCACCATGCAGTCTGTTTGAAGTGCACACAGTGATCTACTGGTGTTTTATGGCAAGTTCATGCACGGAGCTTCTTCCCATGTCGTTGGAGGATTGTGGCGGAGCCTGTGCAGTCATCCGAGCCATAGCGGCCCACAAATGAAAAGAATAAAAACCCATGACGCACCTCTGAAAGCGACGCCTCCAGGTCCCATGTGAAATGGCTTAACTGTGGTCACCTGAGTGCTCCCTTCTCCCCACTTAACACGGCTCCACTCTGAACACAAGAACTTAATGCTTATTCAGCAGCGCACACGGGGACATTGAATTGCACTTTCATACCCATTTTTCCAGCGTGCACTTTCTTTTGCATGGCCCCTGTTGAAAGCATGTGCGGAATGTACGCTGGCTCCTCTAGAATGTCAAGCATGTGCTGCAGAGGAAGTACAGCAGCGAGATGGAGGGAGTGTCTTTACACATGTTGGGTCTGCTTTGAATGGCTGTCCAAGCCAAATAGTGGAGACAGTCAGCTTCAGCTGACTTTCTGGCTGACTCTCAGGCGCAGCTGCCACAACTGTAGCCCTCGGCCAAACTGAGGGCCTCCTTGTCTGCAGAGACCTTTGATACAGGAAGTCCAGTATCTATTTTATTATTGCTATGTGGCTCAATAAGAGCACTGTGCGTCTGTTCTTTTTTTTTGTGCTTCACTTTTTAGTTCAGGGTGTCCTTGGATTGATCTCCATTCAGGGCAGGTGGACTTAGATTTTTCAAAGAAAAGGCGAAGGAATGTTCTGAATCAGATGATGTTGTTTTGCTGTGACCAGCTGAAAGAATTCACTTTTGCTCCGCGTAGACACATGCAAACAGAAAAACACGCACATGTACTGAGGGCCGCCTCGATCAAAGGGCCGCTGTCCTCTTTGGCAGGCTGACGAGTGCTCCTCTTAGGGCTTGCCCACACAGACGCCTGTTGTAGTACTCAACAAGCATTATTAGGCGTTTCAGGGCAGGGGACAAGAGCGCACACAATGAATACTTATTAATACACACATTATTCGTTGCTTGATTCCTCCTAATATTCTAGACAACCTAAGCAGGATCCAACTACAGGTAGTAATCAGATTCTTTAGCATGTACAGTACAGGCCAAAAGTTTGGACACACCTCATTCAATGTGTTTTCTTTATTTTCATGACTATTTACATTGTAGCTTGTTACTAAAGGCATCAAAACTATGAATGAAATAACTAAAAACAACTAGTTGAAATAACTGAAAATATGTTTTATATTCTAGTTTCTTCAAAATAGCCACACTTTGCTGTGATTACTGCTTTGCACACTCTTGGCATTCTCTCCATGAGCTTCAAGAGGTAGTCACCTGAAATGTATTTCACATCACAGGTGTGCTTGAAGCTCATCGAGAGAATGCCAATAGTTTTTTTTTGTTAAGTACATGTGTTCATTCATAGTTTTCATGCCTTCATTGACCATCTACAATGTAAATTAGTCATGAAAATAAAGAAAACGCATTGAATGAGGAGAAGGTGTGTCCAAACTTTTGGCCTGTACTGTATGGCCAGCCCCGCTGCGACCCCAAAAGGGAATAAGCGGTGAATGGATGTATGATGTTTGTTTGTTATACAGCATGAGGGATGATCATTGGCCTGCAACACCTCCCTGTTGGACTGTGCATTAGCCTGATGGATACCACACGACAAGTGCCTTTACCATTTTAACCCCTACGGTACCGCTGTGCCTGGTATCAACCGAATTGATTCATTTTTGATTCATATGGTTCTAAATACATTGATTACAACTTAATATTGACACTTAAATATTGAAAATGTCTCATCTGTTACGTAATACAAATGTACTTTGTTTTCCTTTTCACTATTAAAAACTTTGGATAGTTTAAACCAGGGGTCCCAAACATGCGGCCCGCGGGCCAATTGCGGCCCGTGAGACGTTGTTTTGCGGCCCGTGTTTTGATATGACAATTTAATGTATATGCAGCCCACAAGTTTAATATGAATAGAACTTGACAGCGTAAAACTACCCAACATTTCACAGGAGTTCCCATATAATCAAGGCCGATTTTTACACAATCAACACTGTACTTGGAGTGCTGCAATGGTACTTTTCTTACCATCCTCTGTATTCTATATAAAAAGTAAGCCAGCCAAATTGATTGTTTTCTTTGGCTGAGCAGTCCACATTTATGATGTTGCAAGACATATTTGATCAACAGCTACACAAGTCAAACTGAGGGTGGCCGTAAAAAAAACTTTAACACTGTTACAAATATTTGCCAGACGTGACAAGACTGACAAACACATTTCAGGAGAACATACACACTGTAATACAACATAAACTCAAAATAACTAATACCCACAATTAATTGCAGCCCTGACTCTTCCGGGATACAATACACCCCCCCAATCCCCCACCACCCCCCACCCCACCCTCCCTACTTGCTTCGGTTGAGGTGTTGTATATTGTAGCCCGGGAGAGATGGGGCTGCAAGGTGTTCTGGTTATTTGTTCTCTTGTGTTTAAGTTCTGTTAGGGTGAAATTCTCCCAAAATGTGTTGCTCATTCTTGTTTGATGTCGGTTCACAGTGTGGCGCATATTTGTAACAGTGTTAAAGTTGTTTATACGGCCACCCTTAGTGTGAACTGTATGGCTGTTGAACAAGTATACATTGCAGCCACGAACGTTGTTCTGCACAAAACTCACACAACATTATACGGAGCCGGCACGTTGGTTGTGAGATGTAGTGGAGTAGTACTCCTCTGTAAGGATAAGTGCGGACCCTTGGGGGTACTTGAAGGAATGCCAAGGGACAAGTGAGATTTATTAAAAACATTTAAAAAAATAGCATCTATTCATAAATCCGTTAAAAATATGTTTAATGAATGATACCTCAATGAAATATGAATGTAATTTCATAAACTGTTAAAAAATAATACAACAATCCCACATTCAGTTTTGACAGCTAGACTTTTTATGGACATGTTCCATAAATATTGATGTTAAAGATTTCTTTTTTTGTGAAGAAATGTTTGGAATTAAGTTGATAAATCCAGATGGATCTCTATTACAATCCCCAAAGAGGGCACTTTAAGTTGATGATTACTTTTATGTGTAGAAATATTTATTTAGAGTTGAATCACTTCTTCACTAGTTTATTTTTCAACAAGTTTTTTAGTTATTTTTATATATATTTTTCCAAATAGTTCAAGAAAGACCACTACAAATGAGCAATATTTTGCAATGTTATACAATTTAATAAATCAGAAACTGATGACATAGTGCTGTATTTTACTTCTTTATCTATTTTTTTCAACCAAAAATGCTTTGCTCTGGTAGGGGGTACTTGAATTAAAAAAATGTTCACAGGGGGTACATCACTGAAAAAAGGTTGACAACCACTGTTGTAGAGGACGTTAAAGGCAGTGCAGTCACGGCAGCCCTTAATAATGTCGGCCGGGTGAAAATTGGGAAAAATTCAGGAGAATGGTTGCACCGGTAGATTGTCGGGAGGTGCACTGAAATTCAGGAGTCTCCCGGAAAAATTGTGAGGGTTGGCAAGTATGTTGCTAGGGCGGGAAAGCCATTCATAGAAGGTAAATTCATTCAAAGGTGCATGTTAGATTTTTTAAGAAATATTTTCTTGCAGCCCAGTCTCACCCAGTTTCTGCATCCAGTGGCCCCCAGGTCAATTAAGGTTGAGACCCCTGGTTTAAACTTTTAAAAGTCTCAAAAGTATTTTAACATTTAATACTACAAATTGCATTATGGTATTGCTTCTTCAAGTGCAAAATAATAATGGTAAATAAGTAAGCTATTCCCCTGAGACTCTTATTTTGTTAGCAAAGTTGGACAGGATTTAACGCACAGTGATTTTTTTTTGAGAGAGAGCAGGAAGTATGCGCTTTTCTTTTGCAGCGCACTTGATGACCAGGGAGATGGAAATGGAAACAAAAGTACCCCAAGGATATGGTTTCCACTGTCTCTTCAGTGTTGATCTTACAAGACTCAAAGTTATAGATATAATCAATAATAATGTTTTGTTGTTTGCAGTTAACATTAGCATAGTCAAAGCAAAACTGCTACCAGGTGCAGTAGTGGGGTTATTGATCGTACGCCTTGTGAATTGACATGGCAGAATTGAAAAGCTATCGATACATTATCGATCAAATTGATAATTTTACACAGCCCTACTCAATCACACCAATATTTTGTGTTCATGTGGTAATACATATTATTTGGAGGAACCAAGCTGATGATGATAAATAATGCAACTTAAAATGCCAAGCTAATGTCTTACGCTCCAGCTCATCTGCGACTATAACGAGGACAAGCTGTATAGAAGATGGATGGATAGAAATAGCCTAATACAGTGTTTCTTAACCATAAGGCACGGGCCCATTGTTGGGCCGCCAAGAATGTTTCTTAGCCGTGGTCCGTATGGGCCGCAGCAGTACTCAGCTGTAATACAATTTAAGTTAAGGTGCGCGACCAGCTAACACACATTTGATAGGCAATTTAGATGCACATGTTTTTTTGTTTTAAATAAAGCAATGGAGAGCACTCTTATGATATTAGAGCTATTTTTCTAACTTATTATAGCTAATATTACGTAAATAATAGACCATATACAGTATATCCATTCATACAATGTATCACTTAAATTTGTTTTCATGCTAAAGAATAACTTATTTTGAAGGTGTGGCGGCATTAATCATGCTCTGGCGTTACGCCATGATCATTTACATGTAGGGTAAACCCTGAACTTAATGGCAATGACTACTTCTTGGCCAAGACAACTCACTGTAGTCGACCCCCTACTGCCATCGAACGTGTTGTATAATACAGCACAATGCTTGCAAATGAGTGTAAGTGTAAGAAAACAAGATAAGACAACAAAGTTAAGTATTAAATGTTAAATGAAAAAAAAATTAATCTACTTAAAACATAAGTTCCGAAAATTGGTTGAGTGCCAGTATAGATTCAAACTGCACTGCAAACACGATTTATAAACTGACCTGTGTATCCATAGATTTAACAGGATTTTCCTACATTCCACGTTCTGGTTTAATCTCCCATGCAGTGTAAAGAATAGCTTACAGTTTGGTGTCACACAGTAATGAGATTTAACAGAGGAGGTCTATTATTCGTCAGGTAATAAAGCTGTACACTGCTCGGATGGCTCGCTTCGCAAACATAGCAGTAACAGTAACATAGCTGTGTGTGTGCGTGCGCGTGCGTGTGTGTGTGTAGACTTGCAAGAAAAGGAAATGACATACTGAACCCTAACACACATTGGCACCAGCTTTCCCAATAGGCCAGGGACCTTGAGTTCTTTACCAAGCCAAAGCGGTGCGCTAAATAATTTAGATTCATTAGCCTACTCAGCTTTGCAAACACATCGCATCCGAGCACGCCAGCACTTCAGCGTAGCCGTTTAGTTTTGCTCTCTACTCACACTTATTAAAGTTCTCTAGCTCTTTAATTGCACTTTCTTGTAACGGTTTGGCCTCCTTTTTTATGGGCAAAATTAATGACCACTGGCGAAAACCCGGCCTGGAAACCATCAAGGTATTAATGCCTGTTCAGCGCCATGCAGGTTTTATAGCCGTGCTTCTGTGAAGTTGGACTAGATGAGTTTTCAAGTAAATCCCATGTTGTTTGCAGAACTTGGCACGAATAAAATTGTTTATGCGAAACTAATAGAAGCTGAGCTATCTGATAAAACGTAGCCCTGTACAAATTTCACCTGCTTGTTGCAGCTGTAGAATTTGTCATTTTTATTGCTCCATGATTTGTTCTTCTGTAAACATATTTCAAATGTATTATTATTGGCTTGTTGCTGTTGTGATGCACATTTGCACACAATAAGTATTCGCTTTATTGCCTTGTGCAGCCTGTTCTCGCATTTGGCCACATGTGCTGGTGATGGATATACACAATAAGTCGCATTAAGACCAATATCAATATGGCCAAACAGCATCATGGCAAAATAAAATGTCGCTGTGGTAATTGGGTAGGTAAGGCGCTGCTTTTCATTTGCTGCAGTCTCACTAATATTACAGTTGTGATCAAAATTATTCAACCCCCACACAATTTTGGTGTTTTAGCAAGTTGGACATTTATTCCGTATTTTGTTTATAGTCATATCAAATACAGATGTGTCAAATAGACAAATGCAACTTAAATTATAACACTGTATTTTACAAAATACCAAAAAAGGACATTTTTCTTAATATCTCTTTGACAAAATTATTCAACCCCCTAGTTACATGCATCTTTAGTACTTAGTAGAACACCCTTTGGCAGTAATTACATCCTTCAAACGTGATACATAACCGGACACAAGCTTCTTGAAACGATCTACAGGTATTTTAGCCCATTCCTCTTGGGCAAAGGCCTCCAGTTCATTCATATTATTGGGCTTGCGTGCTGCAACTGCCTTCTTCAAGTCCCACCACAGGTGTTCTATAGGATTTAGGTCTGGCGACTGTGAAGGCCACTCCAGAGTCTTCCAGCCCTTCTTCTGCAACCACTGTGATGTTGATTTGGAGGTATGCTTGGGATCGTTGTCCTGTTGGAAGGTCCAACGTCTCCCAAGCCTCAGCTTCGTCACTGACTTCATGACATTTGCAGCTAATATATCCTGGTAGGAAATAGAATTCATAATGCCTTGAACGCGCTGGAGATTCCCGGTACCTGAGGCAGAGAAAAAGCCCCAGAGCATGATTAACCCCTCACCATGCTTAACAGAAGTCAAGGTGTTCTTCTCTTTGTAAGCTTCATTTTTCTCCTCCAGACATAACGTTGATTCATAGGCCCAAAGAGTTCCAGTTTTGTCTCACCACTCCATAGAACAGTTTCCCAAAACCTTTGGGGTTTGTCCAGAATATTTTTGGCATACTGGAAGCTATTTTTCTTGTGCCTGGTAGTCAGAAGTGGGGTGCGCCTGGGAGTTCTGGCATGGAGGCCTTCATCTCGTAGTGCGCGCCTTATTGTCTGGGACGAAACCCACTTTCCCCCCTCTGCAATGTCCTGTTGTAGTTCCTCAGCTGTTACCCGGGGGTTTTTCACCACTGTACGCTTCAAATACCGGACAGCAGTTGCACACAGCATCCTCTTTCTACCACGCCCAGGTAGTGTTTCCACTGTGCCTTTAGCTTTAAACTTGCGAATTATGCTCCCAACTGTGTCTCTTGGAATGTGTAATGTCTTTGCTATTTTCTTATATCCATATCCTTTCTTATGAAGAGAAATTACCTCCTCTCTTGACTTCTTTGACCACTCCCTGGACTTCACCATGTTGCAAATACACCATTGACCATCTACAAGAAGCTGAGCGTCAGTCTTTTTCAATCAGTTTAATTGTTGCTCGTTATGGTTGTAATCACATCTACAGGTGTTTTCAACACCTGATTGAAAATACCTTATTCAAATTCTGTTGTTAAGAGTTATGATCTTCAAGGGGTTGAATAATTTTGTCAATGAGATCTTAAGAGAAATGACACTATTTGGTATGTTACAAAATATAATGTTGTAATTTAAGTTGCATTTGTCTACTTATTGCATCTTTATTTGATATGACTATAAACAAAATACGGAATAAATGTCCAACTTGCTAAAACACCAAAATTGTGTGGGGGTTGAATAATTTTGATCACAACTGTAATTAGGTTCGGAGGAAAGCGAGTTCACTACTAATGTCTGCATCCTGTAAACACAAGACATGTTAAAAAGACGACGACGGTTCAATTACTCTAAAAGCTCGACGGCCTTCCCCCACTCTTACCTTACGCCTTCTCAGAGGAGGCGGTGCTGCTGACGTGATGACTTAAAGGACTCTGCAGGGTTTTAAAGGCTTAATGAAGCTCCCGGCTTTCTTCCCGGCCCGGCTCATTGGTGGTTGTTAAAGCAGAGAGAACCACTCAGTCTGTCATCTTTGAGCCGTCTTGTGTGTCTTTATTCGTGTCGCTTGCAATAGCAGATTACATTCCATCGTGCATCTCCCTGACCAGACTGATGGCGAAGACAGTTTTCTGTTTTTCTACTTTTTATGAAGGGCTCCCTGACATTCATTTAGTCGTCTTACAAAACATATTTGCAGAGTGTGTGTGTGTAGCCCTAAATTTTGACCAATAAGCTTCTAAACCTCATTGGTTGTGTTGATTTTGCCTTACTTGACAGTAGGTTTGTGAAATATAGACACATTTGGCCGACAATACTTTTTAATACTATCTATTATATCGTGATACTGCATGTTAATTACACATTTGAGCTGTGTGCCGCCAATTTTTGCCTCCATGGCATCAAAAAAACTATATAGCTAACTAAAGGTGCTACACTACACACCATAGAATGGTGTGCTAACCGCTAATTAGAGCAAATGTGTGCAGATCAATACAAATATTGATAGTATCGATAATAAGTATAATATCAGTTTGTGGTCAATATTACAGTGGCTGGATATTTTTTATTCTCACAAAATATTTTGTCGTTTTCATTATCGTTTACAAACTGAGGAAATAAGTCCCTGGACACAGTAGAACTTTTAAGGGCAAAAACCAAAGGCATTTAGATCTCAGCTAATAGTAGGAAATAGGAATGTAATGGTATTATGAATACCGCGGTATTTCGGCTTCAAAGTCTTCTCAAAAAGACCGTCACGTGTGACTGTATCAAACGAAAACTTGGTTGGTGTAGTTTTTTTCTGGCCTTTTTGCTTTGGCCCGGTCTGCAAATCAACTCCATCTCCCAGAATCCTCTGCAAAGCGCGGGATCAGCAACGTGGGAGCGTTGAATGAAAGAAATAGTTTTTTTGGACTTTAAACCTTTCCATAAGTGGTTGAGTTAAGTTGCTGACAGACAGACAAACAAGACCAGGTGAGAACATAACCTCTTTGGCGGATTTGAAAAAGTCTGCGTTCTGCAAAGCAAAGCGCGCCACTTTCGTTTCGCCCGTTTTTATAAGGCTACACAGAGCCAGCCGGTCGCCGTGCCCTGAACTTCGGTAAATCGCCCCCAAAAATGTTCAACGTGTGAACTAACAGTAAACCAAAAAGCTACCTGATACATCCTGGGCTGGATCCCATTCCAGCTCCACTCCGGCAGAAAGTACAGCTGGACAAGTCGCCACCTCTTACACCGTCACATTGAAAATATATTTGAAGAAAGCAAAGCCAAACATCAGATAGTGAGGTATTTACATAATTAAAAATTATGTTATCCGTTTAATTTTCTGAGAAACAACATTTTCCGGACTGCTTCGAAAAAAATACCACTGCTTCTCATCAGGTAACATATTGTTACACTGGATGTTTACATTGTTAATTTAAGGACGTTAATTATAAGTTATTCTTTTAAATATTTGCTTGACTGTTCCTGCACAATTATTATTTCTTAGAAATACTCAAACATTTTCACACTATGTTTGTGTTCAATTACAATAATCCATCCATCCATCCATTTTCTACCGCTTGTCCCGTTCGGGGTCACGGGGGGTCGCTGGAGCCTATTTATCCTAAACCTTCCTGCCACATAATTTTACACACTATGGCAATTTTACCAAGCCTTTTTTGTAGACATACACCATGATAATATCGTACCACGAGATTTGATACCATTACATCACTAGTAGGAAATAATTAAAATATTTATTTTAAGTTTTATACTGCAATCTTGTCGCATTATAATTGTGATTTAAAATGGATCATTGAATAATATTGAACATTTTGAAGTATCAGTATCAGCATTGGGGACCAATGCTGCCCGTGTAACTACTTGGTATAAAAGTAATACATAAATGTGTAATATTGCCCATAACTAACTGAAAAATGTCAAATAACAGAGGAATAAGTGCTTAGTACATTTTGACAGAAGTCTAGATATAACCGTCCTCCAGGGATGATACTTACTCTAGAAATGTACTTTATTCGTCGCCATGGAGACAAAGATTAATGATTTAGAAGTAGCTACAACACTGCCGACTCGTTGGACGTTCTTGAGGGCATTTCAGTGTTATAATTTCACCTTTATATTTAGTTTATAGGCCAAAATGTGTCCATTCTCCCTTTTCTGTCAACACACTGTGTCTGCTTGTAAGTACTTTCTGATTTCTGCACTGCTGAACATGGCTGTTCTGCTCGTAAAACCAGCAATGTCACGACGTGACGACGCGCCTGTACTTTTCAAAAAGAGTACCGTATTTGATTCATTAGTGCCGCGATACTATACCAGTACCGGTATACCGTAAAACCCTAGTAGGTACCTTACCCTTTCGCTCGTGGCCGGAGGAACAGTGTGAGCATGATGCTGTGTCATTACACCAGAAAAGCAGTTATTCGGTGTGAGATTTTACAAACATAATGTTGCTATAGCTTGGTTAATATCCAGGTCACATGTAAATGGAATGTTTTTTAGAGGGCTTCATAGGTGGAATAGATAATTGTTAGCCGCCTCATGCCAGCAGATTTTTTTCTATTTAGAATGCACAGAAAAGACAACGACTTGAACTCTTTTTTCACATAGGAATTGTGGACGTAGGGCAAAATAAAATAAAGTTTGTTTTTTCTTTAGCGTGACGTAACTTTTGAAGCGTATTCTTGTTGTATTCGGTTTTTATGGGTCGACGTACTTTACCAAACAAGGCAGCACCATCCTCCCGTCCATGTCCTCACCTGACATCTGCATCTAATGGTCTCTAAACGGCCCATCGCTGAGTCGTTATATAATTGCCTAATCAGATTTCACACGTTCCACAGATCAAATTCAATACGCCCGTGTGCCCCCTGTGCGCTTTTTATTTCTATTGTATTTATTTTTTTAAAGTGTGCGTGCCTGAGATCAGAGCGAGCACATGGACAATCAAAGAATGGAATCATGCATCTCCCGTCACGTGTCGGCATCACGTGCGGCGACGGCGCTCTTAAATAAAAGCGTGTCTCTCTCCGCCAATGGCTACTGAGGCTGTGAGGACGGTAGTGTCGGTGCAAGCCAGGGGGACTATTTTCTGTCTAATATAGATTGCCTCCTTGGCTGACATCCTCCCACCCGCCACAATTTCTGCTCTCGCTCCCGTTCTCAATTTCTCCCATGATCGATCCCCCTCCCTCGGCGCTCACTATAGCTCTCCTCAGATCTCCTCCTCCTGCACACTCGCTGACAGTTTGCATTTATCTTCCCATATCTCTCTTATCACTCCCAGCTTTTTGTCCGAACAATAAATGGTCACCACTGTGCACTAAGAAAATAAATAAAAGGCAAATCCATTAACAGTGATTGTTTTAGGTCTATGTTCCCCCAAATGAGAAAATTTGTAGGTTGTACAAGGTGGCACGGAAAAGTGACCCTTAACTAAGGATGTGCGGATCGATGGGAGGATTTTCATGTGATCAGACTATTCCAGGTGCTAGCAGCTATCTATGTGTCTCTGTTCACAGTGTCGAGCCGCTCCCCAAAACAAGTAATAATCACCTCCATTACGGCAAATAAATTGGAAAACTGCACTTTTATTTTTTGCCCATCATCCACAATCCCTTTGTGACACAAGGACACACATCGTTCTCTTTTCTGTGTATTTTAAATAGCGAAAAATTGCGAGCATCCATGTAATGGGGAGTCATCTACGTTGCGTCCGGAAAGTATTCACATAGCGCTTGACTTTTTCAACATTTTGTTATGTAACAGCCTTAGTCCAAAATGGTATAAATTCATTTTTGTCCTCAAAATTCTACACACAATACCCCATAATAACAATGTGAATCTTTTTGTTGTTGTTTATTTTGCAAATGTATTTAAATAAAAAAAATCACATGTGTATAAGTATTCACATCGTTTGGCAATTACAGCCTCAAGTCTTTTTCAATACGATGCCACAAGCTCAACACCCTATCTTTGGGCAGTTTTGCTCATTCCTCTTTGCAGCACCTCTCCCTCATGTTTGGAAGAAACCAGGCACTGCTCATCACCAGGCCAATACCATCCCTACAGTGACGCATGGTGGTGGCAGCATCATGGTGTGGAGATGTTTTTAGCGGCAGATTCTGGGAGATTAGTCAGGATAAAGGGAAAGATAAATGCAGCGATGTACGGTGACATCCTGGATGAAAATTGACGCTTCCCATCCAACCTGATGGAGCTTGAGAGGTGTTGCAAATAATTTTGAGGACAAAAATTAATTTATTCCATTTTGTAATAAGGCTGTAACATAACGAAATGTGAAAAAAGTGAAGCGCTGTTAATACTTTTCAGGTGCTCTGTATCACCTATTTTCGTGGGGTCACTAAGAAGTATCACACACCGTCCCCTAACCGAGCACCGGCCCTTGCTCCCGGCTCCTCGCCAGAGAGGGGTGGATTAGAGGCGGGTCAGCGGGGGGCTCTCTCTTCCACACTGCTTTGATCAGCAGCAGCACAGCCTAATACCACACAACATCTGCCCCGCTGGGCATTAAAGGGGGCCCAAAAATTCCAACTAGGCTGCGTGGAGCCTGCTTACACAAGTGCGTCAGTTCCTTGATGGGAGTTTTTATGAAACACCTCTGCTCCAGCAATGATCTTTTGTACCGTATTTTCTGGACCCTAGGGCGCACTGGATTTAAAGGTGCATTAAAGGGGTCATATTATGATTTTATTCTAAATATAAAACACTTTCTTGTGGTCTACATAACATGTAATGGTGGTTATTTGGTCAAAATGTTTGATTAATTGATTGATTGAAACATCTTATTTACGTGACTCACATTTGACAGCGTTTTCTCCCCGTCATCTTTGTTGTAGCGGTTACTTCAATCAATAACGGAGCAGCATCTTCACATCCGTGGCTCGCTAGCGTGAAAAAAGGTCCGACCGGAACTCTCTATTAACCAAAGTTCCGTGGGTGAATTATCACTACACTGGTAGAGTGCTCCTAGATGGATAGATAGATAGTACTTTATTGATTCCTTCAGGAGAGTTCCTTCAGGAAAAGCGAGATATAAGTTAGAACTTTACACTACTTTATATTTCAAATGGCAACAGCACAGGATGAATGTCCCATAACAAGAAGATAGTGAAAAAGAAGAAGCTTATCGACTATGGTGTCGGAACGGACTACGATGGCGGACTTGCGCAAATTTTCAGGACTTATGCAAATCTCAATTATACATCAGCAGGTACCAAAAGGTAAGAACATTTGTTTTTGCATAATTTTGCAAAACTAAACGCCAGATAATATGTCTGCTAATGGGTGCCATTTTGCAGTCCTTATACACACACTATAGTAATATTTCTATCTCTTGACTAGGATTGCCATAATGGGCCGACAATCCATCAAGCGGTGCGGCTTCAAAGTCTTACTAATACATTTTGACAGATTTTTGAGTGCTGTGTGTAA
Source organism: Nerophis ophidion (assembly GCF_033978795.1). NCBI lineage: Eukaryota > Metazoa > Chordata > Actinopteri > Syngnathiformes > Syngnathidae > Nerophis > Nerophis ophidion. Next base: position 26,256,630 of record NC_084624.1, on the reverse strand, counting down.
TGTTCTTTAATTTAACATTTAAATGATATATAATATAACATTTAAAGTTTTGGTGTTGTTTACTGGCGTCATATTGCAGTCTACACGTATCTCTCATGTGTGACTGCCATCTGGTCACACTTATCATTACACTGTGTACCAAATAAAATTGCTTAGAGGTTGGTAAGCACAACTAGAATTATTCCGTACATTAGGCACACTGTCAATTTTTGAGAAAATTAAAGGATTTTAATCGCACCTTGCAGTCCGAAAAATACGGTAAATCACTGCTGAGGTGCTATGTATTGCTATTTAAGTCTCAAATTCTGGTTTCTTTACACAAACGTTTATTGTCAGAGACTTGTTGGCTAGAAGGAGCAGAAGCCCCGAAATCAATGTTTCACAAACAAGCTTTTCTGAAGTGAATCTCGGGTGCGAGCAAACTGTCACAGAATCTTTGTTTGTGTTGTGTAAACACACATCTAGATAACCGTAGCCATGTCTCTATGGACTCTGCTCTGACACCAAAGAAGAGCAGGTTTGCTTATCAAAAATCTTCTGGTTCAAAGGTCACCGTCTTCTTACAATGCCGAAATACCGGAATGACACTTCCTCATTGGCCAGTGTGACTTCAATCATTGCAGAAGGGAATTAGTTGCCGACAAAAGTACACACCAAGTTGTTGGCCTTACAAGTAAGGCGTAATAAAATGTGTCTTACTTTTTTTTGTCTACTCATGTTGCCTTATTAAGATGGCATATACAGATTAAGCAACACCACACGCAGCTGAAGTATTTATGTCATAAACATCAATCAATCAATCAATGTTTATTTAAATAGCCCTAAATCACAAATGTCTCAAAGGACTGTACAAATCATTACGACTACGACATCCTCGGAAGAACCCACAAAAGGGCAAGAAAAACTCACACCCAGTGGGCAGGGAGAATTCACATCCAGTGGGACGCCAGTGACAATGCTGACTATGAGAAACCTTGGAGAGGGCCTCAGAAGTGGGCAACCCCCCCCCCCCCCCCCTCTAGGGGACCGAAAGCAATGGATGTCGAGCGGGTCTAACATGATACTGTGAAAGTTCAATCCATAGTGGCTCCAACACAGCCGCGAGAGTTCAGTTCAAAGCGGATCCAAGACAGCAACAAGAGTCCCGTCCACAGGAAACCATCCCAAGCGGAGGCGGATCAGCAGCGTAGAGATGTCCCCAACCAATACACAGGCGAGCGGTCCATCCTGGGTCCCGACGAGCGGTCCATCCTGGGTCTCGACTCCGGACAGCCAGTACTTCATCCATGGTCATCAGACCGGACCCACTCCCCAAGGGAGGGGGGGACATAGGAGAAAAAAGAAGAGAAGCGGCAGATCAACTGGTCTAAAGAGGAGGTCTATTTAAAGGCTAGAGTATACAGATGAGTTTTAAGCTGAGACTTAAATGCTTCTACTGAGGTAGCATCTCGAACTGTTACCGGGAGGGCATTCCAGAGTACTGGAGCCCGAACGGAAAACGCTCTATAGCCCGCAGACTTTTTTTGGGCTTTAGGAATCACTAATAAGCCGGAGTCTTTTGAATACAGATTTCTTGCCGGGACATATGGTACAATACAATCGGCAAGATAGGATGGAGCTAGACCGTGTAGTATTTTATACGTAAGTAGTAAAACCTTAAAGTCACATCTTGAGTGCACAGGGAGCCAGTGCAGGTGAGCCAGTGTAGGTGTAATATGATCAAACTTTCTTGTTCTTGTCAAAAGTCTAGCAGCCGCATTTTGTACCAACTGTAATCTTTTAATGCTAGACATGGGGAGACCCGAAAATAGTACGTTACAGTAATCGAGACGAGACGTAACAAACACATGGATAATGATCTCGCCGTCTTTAGTGGACAAAATGGAGCGAATTTTAGCGATATTACGGAGATGAAAAAAGGCCGTTTTAGTAACGCTTTTAATGTGTGACTCAAAGGAGAGAGTTGGGTCGAAGATAATACCCAGATTTTTTACCGAGTCAGCTTGTTTTATTATTTGGTTGTCAAATGTTAAAGTTGTATTATTAAATAAAGGTCGGTGTCTAGCGGGACCGATAATCAGCATTTCCATTTTTTTGGTGTTAAGTTGCAAAAAATTAGCGGATATCCATTATTTAATTTCGTTAAGACACGCTTCCAACTGATTACAGTCCGGCGTGTTGGTCAGCTTTAGTGGCATGTAGAGTTGGGTGTCATCAGCATAACAGTGAAAGCTAATACCGTATTTGCGTATGACGTCACCCAGCGGCAGCATGTAGATGCTGAAGAGTGCAGGGCCAAGGACCGAACCCTGGGGAACTCCACACGTTACCTTAACATTCAGTCCTATGATGAATTTCATCTTTTCTGACCTATACATATAACTATGCTGGATACTTGTGTTAAACAATGCCTTAGCATCAAATCATAAGGGTCTTGCATTTTTACATTTTGGATTTGGCAATATGGCTATGTTGCAACGTCACAGTAAGGTGGACATACATTTTTAGACATTGAGTCAAGCTCTCAGTCAGTCCCCCTCTGCTTCAGGCTTTGAGCAAACACAAAAAAACGTAGGATAAAATATTATTTCCATCTAATTGTGGCATTCACATAACACTGATGTGCGTCATGCTTTTACCAAAATGCTGGTAAAAGCAGCTGTTTTTATGTTTTTAATGTTGTGACTGGCTAAATCTATGTACTGTTTATGAAGTATATCTTTGAACGTGTCCAGAAAAAAATTATAACGGTGTCAACTTCAAGATACAAATCTACCGTATTTTTTCGACTGTAAGGCGCATTTAAAATCCTTTAATTTTCTCAAAACTCGACAGTGAGCCTTATAACCTAGTGCGACCTCGAAGCAATTTTATTTGGTACATGGTGTAAAGATAAGTGTGACCGGTAGATGGTAGTCACACATAAGCACAGGTGGGTAGAGTAGCCAGAAATTGTACTCAAGTAAGAGTACTGTTACTTTAGAGATTTAGTACTCAAGTAAAAGTAAGGAGTAGTCACCCAAATATTTACTTGAGTAAAAGTAAAAAGTATGTTGTGAAAAAACTACTCAAGTACTGAGTAACTGATGAGTAACCTGTTCGTTTAATGATTACGGCAACAAATAATGCACAAAAACATAAGAATAGCAATGAGCAAATTCAGAGCCAGGAATATATCTTAAGCAACTAAAACGATAATATATATTCAATAATAATACATTGCAATAAAAAAAAAATAAGGCAGATTAAGCCACAATAACAGCACCATAGGCTCTGTAGGCATTCATTGATTGATTGATTGAAACTTGTATGAGTAGATTGCACAGAACAGTACATATTCCGTACAATCGACCACTAAATGGTACCACCCGAATAAGTTTTTCAACGTTAATCTATTACTTTATAAATGACCAAGTCGAGGTGATCTACCTTATATAGACATATACATAGACACATATATATATATATATATATACATACACACATACATTTATATATACAGTATATAATTTATATTTCTTTATTTTGCCGTTTTTGTTCACATGTTAAAGGTGTTTTAATGAATATACATGCATATTTAACATATAGATTCATATCTTTCATGAAGACAAGAATATAAGTTGGTGTATTACCTGATTCTGATGACTTGATTGATTGGAATCAGACATATAGTGCTGATAACGTCGACGTTTTCAAATGGAGGAGAAAAAAAGTCCTCCTTTCTGTCTAATTCCACATGAAAGTCGTTGGTTTTTGGCATCTTATTTGTCCAGCTTCCATATTCGTTTTTATACACTTTACAATAAATACATTGGCGGCAAACTTCATAGTTTGCTAGCTTGTTTGCGCTGGCTTTCGGAGACTCTTATTTTGTTAACGCAGGCGCGATGAAGCGACACTTTTATTGTGAAAACAGGAACTGTGCTATCAGGCTTTAGGCTTTTGACGGGAAGTATGGTTTAAATAAAAAGTGTCTTTTTTCCTTTACACTTTTGATTGATTGATTGAAACTTTTAATGGTAGATCGCACAGTACAGTACATATTCTGTACAATTGACCACTAAATGGTAACACCCCAATTAGTTTTTCAAATTGTTTAAGTCGGGGTCCACGTTTGACGGTCATGTGACCGCCTGGCTCTGATTGATTGGTCCAACGCCACCAGTGACTGCATCTGATTGGTGAAACGCAGGCATGCGTAATCCTACTTTGAAGGTCTGTGACAAACCAAAACAAACATTAACAGATCGATTAAAAAAAGTAGCGAGTAGCGAGCTGAATGTAGATAAATGGAGCGGAGTAAAAGTAGCGTTTATACTCAAGTAAAAGTATGTTGCATAAAAACTACTCTAAGAAGTACAGTTTATCCCAAACGTTACTCAAGTTGATGTAACGGAGTAAATGTAGCGCGTTACTACCCACCTCTGCACATAAGAGATACGTGTAGACTGCAATATGACACCAGTTAACAACAGCAAAACTTTAAATGTTCCATTTAAAATAAAGGTGCTCAAAAATCTGTCAAAATGTTTTGTATGACTTAGAAGCCGCACTGCTTGTTACGCAATATAATGTAAAACCAACTTTTCATACCTTCTGCTACCTGCTGGTGTGTATTTGAGATCTGCATAAGTCCTGAAAATTTGCCCATGTCCGCCAATATATTTTGTGCCAACACCGTAGTCGATAAGCTTCTTCTCTTTCACTATCTTCTTGTTATGGGGCATTCATCTTCTGCTGTTGCCATTTCTAATATAAAGTAATGTAAAGTTCTAACTTATACCTCGCTATGGAAGCACTAAAAACTACCAATGTAGTGAGTTTACATAATTCACCCAAGGAACTTTAGTTACTAGAGAGTTCCGGTCGGACGGTTTTTCACGGGACACATTTCGGGTGTTGTTGCACTAGTGAGCCACCGATGAGAAGATGCTGCTCTGTTATTGATTGAAGTAAAGTCTGAATGTCATTAAAACAGTTAGCTCCATCTTTTGATACTTCTTCCACCTCTGTCCTTGCACGCTACACCGATACAACAAAGAAGTCGGGGAGAAGATGCTGTCGAAGGTGAATGTAAGACTGCCCACAAAACGGCGCTTCCTGAAGCAACTGTCAGAAAGCGACTTGAACATGATCTGTAAAACATAATATATGGAACATTTTGACCAAAGAACCACCATAACATGTTATGTAGACCACAAGGAAATGTTTTATATTTAGAAAAAAATCATAAAATCCGGTGTGCCTTTTGTATGAAAAAAGACCTGAATAGACCCGCTCATCGGCAGTGCGCTTTATAATCTGGTGCACCCTATGGTCCGGAAAATATGATACTGTTTATGAAGTTTATTTTTGAATGTGTCCACAAAAAAAAATAACTGACTACTTTAAGATGCGTATGTATTTAAACTGTGACCTTTTTTTAAAGATCACATTTTCCGGATATCCAAAATGACCTGCTTTAATTCCTTCCTCAATACAGACGTACTGCCTTGAAAAGCAAGGCCCGCTTTATTAATGTCTTCGATGTGTTTCGTTTTCACTTGCTGTGTTTTGGCAGTGGACGGAGCAATTTGTCTCTTCTGTTGCTCGGCGGTCACCGGTCGCGCCGACTGACACGGGCATATTTGTTTCTGTCCTGAAAAACACGAGCAATGTTGTTACCGACCATAGAGGGCTTCAGATTTTTTGCTAGAGTATCCCACAATGTATTGCCGGCAGCCATACTGAAAGACGAGTTGATGTTCACGACAGGGTTACAGGTAATATTTCCAAACTATTCAGTGGAAAATAACATTGTAACGACTGCGAGGGACAAATACTGTGAGTCATTAGATAAGAAGTCCCTTTGTCGTTATAAAGAGCAAACAGACGGAATTGGATATGAGGATCCGTACCAAATAACTTAATTTTTCATCTTAGCCCATTTCACACCTTGAAGGACTTGAAATAATAGGAGTCTATAAAGCTATGACCACTTTGTCGGTGGATGGGTTGTCTGTATAAAACCAGAGGACATCGTACTGTCAAGGCTATGTCATGCACTTGCAGAAATTATCTGACCCAAGTTTGACACCATGGATAATCACAGATAACCAATCTAAAGTAATCTCAAGACACTGTGACTGTAAGGCAGGAATGGGAGAATGCCGTTCTCATGTCACTTCACTTTTGTTTTATGTGGAGGCTACAGTCCGGATAAGAGAAGTGAGTACAGTATCAGTACCGTATTCCTTATCAATACTAGGGCTGGGTATTGCCAAGGACCTCACGATACGATACGCATCACGATACTTGTGTCACGATACGATACGATATTGCGATATTAAAAGTTTTGCGATACATGCGATATATTGCAATATTCTACATAGTTAACTGAAAAATGTAAAATGCATTATGCATCTTAAAATTACTTGGAGATCTTTGAGCAGGTGGGCATGGACCGGTGCAACTGCTGATAGTGTTGGAGTTTTCTCCTCTTCTATAGCAACAGTTGCAGTCTTCATTGGGTTCATAACTGTCACGATTTCTTCAGCAGCTGTGACGTCTGTTTCAGTGAGGGTACACACGTCCTTCTCACACTTTCTTACTTCACCTGACAGCAGGGCAGCAGCGATGGCCGGCTGTTGCTCAAGAAAGCGCTGGAGCATGTCGTGTGCACTGTTCCACCTGGTCACAGTGTCAGTCATCAGTTTGTGTTTGTCCAGGTTGAGAAGTTTTTGCTTTTCCTTTAAGACATGGCTCGCTGTGGTGCTGCGTCTAAAAAAGCTGATGATGCGCCTCACTTTTCCCAACAAGCGGGCGACTGCTGGTAACTTAAGTGCGCGCTGGGAAGCCAAATTGAGGATGTGAGCGAAGCATCCAAAATGCAGCATGCCCAATAAACCTTCTGCGAGGGTCATGTTCGTCGCATTGTCCGTGACCACAGCTGGGTCCTTATCTATTAAGCCCCATTCCTCCACTGCGCTTCTCAGTAGAGCAGCGATGTTGCTGCTAGTATGGCTATCGTACATCGCCCTCGTCTGCAACACGTGTGTCACCAGGTAGCGGCACAGCGACACCTGGCGGAGCGGAAGTCGCACTGCATTTACAGTCCATCTAAAAAACATGATTTTTTATTTTTATTTTTAGCGATATTCAAACTTTGAGTATCGATATTGAATCGGAAGAGAACGTATCGCGATGTATTGCTATATCGATATTTTAGCCCACCCCTAATCAATACACCTCCTATCAAAGTTCTTTGACCAAGCACATCAAGTTATTACAAAGTGGGGCTTTCATTTTTTTAGATTATTTGCTAATTAGAAAATATTCTTAATTACCTGAAATGAAAGGATCTGAACAAACACAAAGTCGTCATAGCACGTCACAACTCTATTGTTTGCAGCAATCCATTTTCACCTTTGCCGTTCACTCTTCTATTCAGCCACTTCCATTTGTCCAGAAACACCCTTAAGAATTCAATTAAAGGTAGTAATATTTCTCCCACTTCGATTGTGGCAATTGCCAATCGCACATGAGTATCACTGGATGAATGATCAGCAGCAATGAGCGTGTTTACAGACAAAGCCTGCTAATATGGCCAACGACAAGGCATTGTGGGAAATGTAGAAAAATTCCAAACCCTCTGTATCACCAAATTAATGTGTCCGACAAATTTTATTGATTTAAAAACATCAAAAAATGGTTGAAACTTTATTAGTTACAGTGATTTTAAACACGAGTTGCTGTTCACAATGTGTTGTTTTTTATGGGAAAAATGAGGGGCGTCCCTGGGAGAGTGGAGAGTGACCTGACTGCATCCTTTCCAAATTTGAATACATCCTGTACGCAGGACCTAGCAACATCACTGTTATCGAGACCACAAGGAAGTGTTTTAAATATTGATTAAATTCATAATAGGTCCCCTTTAAACATCATCATATGTTTGCTGTGATGTTTACCTCGACATGTTGTCAGTTCTGATAAAAGTACTGGAAAGTACAGCCACCTGATATTTTTGTCCGGCGGGAGAGGAAAGATTCAAGCGGAGGTGTCATTTGAGGAGCGAGGATTCCTTAAAGGTGCTGTGTCATACTATTTACCAGCAACTTAAAGTGCCAGAAGTCCCACAATTGTGTGCTGAACATGTTTCGGCTAAAGTCTAGCCTTACTGCTGGAATTTAGAGAGTTCAAAATAATTTTACTAAGTACTACTTGCCGTTTTGTATGTCTGTACCTTTAATGCTAATAAGCTATGTTTGCTTCCAAGGAAGTGCTATTCTGCACTTTATACATTGTTTTCATTTTCACTACTAACTCTGTAACTGTTTTTTGTTCAACTCAAAAGCCTACTGAAATGAAATTTTCTTATTTAAACAGGGTTAGCAGGTCCATTCTATGTGTCATACTTGATAATTTCGCGATATTGCCATATTTTTGCTGAAAGGATTTAGTAGAGAACATCCACGATAAAGTTCGCAAATTTCGGTGTTAAGAGAAAAGCCCTGCCTCTTCCGGAAGTCACAGACGATGACGTCACAAGTGTGGGGGCTCCTCACATATTCACATTGATTTTAATGGAAGCCTCCAACAAAAAGTGCTATTCCGACCAAGAAAACGACAATTTCCCCATTAATTTGAGCAAGGATGAAAGATTCGTGTTTGAGGATATTGATAGCGACAGACTAGAAAAAAACAAACAAAAAAAAACGCGATTGCATTGGGACAGATTCTGATGTTTTTAAACACATTTACTAGGATAATTCCGGGAAATCCCTTATCTTTCTATTGTGTTGCTAGTGTTTTAGTGAGTTTAATTTTACCTGATAGTCGGAGGTGTGTCTCCACGGGTGTCTTGACGCCAATGTCTCAGGGGAGTCGACGGCAGCTATGGACGGCACAAGCTCAGCTTTTCTCCGGTAAGAAGCGACTTTTTAACCACAATTTTCTCACCGAAACCTGCTGGTTGACATTCCGTCGTGATTCATGTTCGCTTGACCGCGCTCTGATCCATAGTAAAGTTTCACCTCCAGGAATTTTAAACAAGGAATCACAGTGTGTTTGTGTGGCTAACAGCTAAAGCTTCCTAACTCCATCTTTCTACTTTGACTTCTCCGATATTAATTGAACAAATTGCAAAAGATTCAGCAACACAGATGTCCAAAATACTGTGTAATTATGCCGTTAAAGCAGACACATTTTAGCTGTGTGTGTGCCAGCGCTCATACTTCCTAAAAATCTGTGACGTCTTGCGTACACGTCATCATTACACAACGTTTTCAAGACGAAACTACTGGGGAATTTAAAATTACAATTTAGTAAACTAAAAAGGCCGTATTGGCATGTGTTGCAATGTTAATATTTCATCATTGATATATAAACTATCAGACTGCGTGGTGGGTAGTAGTGGGTTTCAGTAGGCCTTTAATAGATGGCATATTTAACCAAAAACAAAGTAACAGGAGGACACAAACGTTAGCAACAGTAGCAAAGCTATGTGAGCTACAGTGCTAATATAATTACTGATGACAGTCACAGTTGGATCAGCAACATCCAACTATTTGCTGAGGAAAAACAAAGGGATCACACATACATTACATACTGCTCACTGATGGATGGCTGGCAGGGTGCCATTCTTTATTTTTTTTTAAAGATGTACAGCAAAGCTCGTTTTTGTTTTACTTTTTACAAAACTGTTCTGTTTGAAATTGTGGGCGTAAACACAGGGCAAACTCATCGAAGTGGGAGCGAGTCATAGGCGGTATCGCCAAGTTTACAGCGAGCTGCAAGTTAATGTTTTTTTTTATATAGTGCTCATGTACAGTACAGGCCAAAAGTTTGGACACACCTCATTTAATGCATTTTCCTTATTTCCTTCACTATTTACATTGTAGATTGTCACTGAAGGCATCAAAACTATGAATGAACACACGTGGAGTTATGTACTTAACAAAAAAAGGTGAAATCAATTAAAACATGTTTTATACTCTAGTTTCTTCAAAAGAGCCACCCTTGGCTCTGAACTGCTTTGCACACTCTTGGCATTCTCTCTATGAGCTTCAAGCACACCTGTGAAGTGAAAACCATTGTAATGTGGACCTTTAGGGAAATAACAATAATATGTGGAGCTACTGTACTAAAGAAGGAAGATAGTCATGCACTGGCTAGAAGTGACGACGTGCTGGCATGCACGTGGACTTTGCCTATCAACAAGTTCAGAACCACACTGACTATGTCTTTGCTTCTAAGTCCTTTTTCTATTTCTGCCATGTTTTGAAAAAAGGTTTAAGGGTAGAAACAAAGTGGAGCAGATTTAGCAGTGACGGAAGAAGTTTGTCATAATAGAAAAATGTAATTTTTTTGACTGAAACTATGTTGAGATATTTATAAATATACAGTACAGGCCAAACGTTTGGACACAACTTCTCCTTCAATGTGTTTTCTTTATTTTCATGACTATTTACATTGTAGATTGTCACTGAAGGCATCAAAACTATGAATGTACACATGTGGCGTTATGTACCTAACAAAAAAAGGTGAAATCAATGAAAACATGTTTTTTATTCTAGTTTCTTCAAAAGAGCCACCCTTGGCTCTGATTACCGCTTTGCACACTCTTGGCATTCTCTCTATGAGCTTCAAGCACACCTGTGAAGTGAAAACCATTTCAGGTGACTACCTTTTGAAGCTCAAAGGTTGGCTATTTTGAAGGAACTAGAATATAAAACATGTTTTAAGTTATTTCACCTTATTTTGTTGAATACATAATTCCACATGTGTTCATTCATAGTTTGATGCCTTCAGTGGCAATCTACAATGTAAACAGTCATGAAAATAAAGAAAACACATTGAACTAGAAGGTGTGTCCAAACTTTTGTCATGTATTGTATGTGTTTTTGTCTATTGTCTTCTCTCAAAAGTGAAGGATAATATTTTTCTCACTTTCTGTGTTCATAAACAGCTTCTAGGAACAAATATTACTATTAACGTCATTAAAGGGTCTATCTTGCAAAGTAGCGTACTCTTAAAGTGATCAGTTCATAACAGAGCCCTAAAGAGATGTTGGTGCCCTCTCAGGAAGTTATTTTAAATGGCACTTTGCTTTGTGCAAACTGTTGAAGAAAATAGTGCATTCATTCGCTGTCATTGCAGTCAGCCTCTTGCTCAAGGACACTTCATCATTGTGCACTGCATTCTGAGATTGTATTACTCCTGCACAATTCAGTTTTTATGACCAAACAAATCCAGTTGTTTTAACTTTCCATCAGCTACTGATCAGCTGTGGTCCACTTTCTCTCAAAATTCTCTTGTTAGGAAGGAACCCCTAACAGATCTGGTGCTTTTTTCTCCCCGTCGCCCCCACCCCTTCTCTGTGGCACGGCGTTCACATGGCCCCGGCATGTGACATGAAGCCGAGCCAAAACACCCCGGATGCCCACTTCGGCTCTCCACTGTTCCAGGCCCTTGTTAAATTTTAAACGGAACAAAAGGGAAGGAGGAGGGCAGCGGGGAGGGGCGGACGTAGGGGCAAGACCAAGCATGCGGGGCCACGGGAATGTGCGGCAACGTCGCGGCGTTCATTCACTTGTTGCGTTTTCTGTGCATCATCGGGAGAGCGTAGCCCTTTAAATGTCCCCTCCTTCACTCGCCTTGTGTGAAAGGCTTTTCTCTTCTCTCTGCGCTGGACCGGTTTTAGCTTTAACCACAGATCTGGGGTCTGATTACTCAGCGCCCTGTGGGATTAAAGAACAACTGATTCTGCAGCTGTAGTTCCCAAATTGCCTTTGCTCTGATGCATGCCAACACTTTGTGACAGCAGAGTATACACCTTCCGCTCTGGAGCTAGTAAGAAATATTGTATCATTTTGTTATTGCCCCATTGCATTAAAGCAACGGTATCAACTGCATTTGATCTAAATATACTCTGAGCAACTTGGATGACCGCTTCATCCCTAGCAGATTTAGCTTAGCGTCTGATATTGAATGGCATTAGACATTAAGTGCAAACGGTAACAATATGCTTAACTGTCTTTGGAGCAAACAACTGAAAGTGAAGATCAGCCGGATCAAGGCCTCCCCTGCATTATTAAGAACAAGGCAACCAAAATCAGCAGGGCATCCAAAAGTTGTGTGTGTTATCATAATACACAGTCCCAGAGAAAAGATTGCATTCAAGTCAGTATTAAACAGATTAGTCTTTGAAGAAGTACTGCCCGGGTGGGCCATGTTGCTGATATCAATTAAAAACATATTTTACAGTGCTTGATTTGTCTGTGAGGGTGAAACAGATTGCAACAGGAGCCTATGGTGGTGTGTTTTGTTCCCGGCATATTATGATCTATAAAAGTTCTCAGAAAATAATCAATCGGAAATGTGCAAAAATCTGGGGGAAAAAAAGGAAAATATCTCCTTAATTAACATTCAATTGAGTGCCCTTTGAAAATTGATAATTTAAATATCATGACAATCTAATTGATCATTTTAGCGTATTCCAGAATCATGCTCCACCAGCCATTCACGGTATCGCCTGAAAACATCAACTCTTCTCTACTAACACTGACTGCAGGGAGATAGCGTAACTGGAAATATCATCTTTTCAACGCCATTACTTGCTGCGATCAGCCATCGCACTTAGTTTTTTATTTTTAAAAGTCATGTTAAATTTTAAAATGGTGCTGTTCTGGGAGGGCAAAGCACAGATTAGAATTAATTTCAATGGGTGGGACTGCTTTAAGATAGATATTAGTATTCCGATTTACTAGCTTGGTTGTAGAACGCAATGAGCTTGTAGGTTGAGGTACCACTTTATTTGAAATAAAGGGAATATTTGTTTTCATTTCACTATTCAGTTTATTTGTAGAGGTGGGGGAAATAAGCAATTTTTAGATGCATCGCAATTCAGACATTGGCGACAAAAAATCGATTAGTAAACGTCAAAAATCGATTTATTTATTTTGAATAACGTAATGCAGACCATTCTAAAATTTTGCCGACTGTAACGAGCCATCTCACCGAAAGATTTGACCAGCTTCTTTATTTTAGGGCACTAATGTTCCAGTTTTGCACACATTTTCATTAATTTTATAAATGTAGGAATAACTTAACTGTTTCCAGTTACACAATTTAAAGTTGCAAGTGATAAACGCTTATTTAGTGAAACAAAAGGGAAATGTAAACCTGCATCAATGTATATAACTTAAAGATGCCTCAATAATCGACTTTTAATCGAATCGTAGCTCCTGATTCGTAATCGTGAGGTGCGCAAAGATTCCCACCTCTATTTATTTGTCAGGTATTTTGTATATTTAGTCCAAAGCCTTTGTTCAACTTGACACATTCTCCCTGTTACTTGGCTTCAAGGAATTGATCTTAATTGCTATTAATTTAATTCCCTTTCCTGTATTTCCATTTCAACAGTGAGGTGAAATTAAATTCCAAACCTGAATGAAAGTTTTACAAAAGCCTGTCATAAATATAATCTCTGTTCTGTTTCCACTATCTTCCTCATTAATATTTTTGTAATTTTAATGTATACAATTACAATTCAAAAGGAGTGTTTAATAAATGTACAGTATAAGTCTGTGTAATGCACCTCAGGAGGGAGCAGATGCTTTTGGCTGCGGCAGTGCAGCGACTCAATAACTTGACTCCTTTTATGTACGCTGCATCTGCTGATGTCTCTATAATTAGAACATCGCCTGACAATCTCACTATCTTCTGCTGTCTCACATTTAGGTTATTAGTGAAAGTTGAGGCATAAATACTGTGGTTTGAATGAGCAATTATAAAATCACATCTCAAAAAAATATCATCCACCAGATTATCATTTGTGACTTTTAACATGGTCACAGATAATGAGACACCTTTTGGTCCTCCAAAAAAAAACTAGTATACATTCAGACTCAATGGAATAAATTATTGATTAGTTTTGTAGTTATTCATAGTTTAAATACCGCAAGTGATTCAATTAAGGCCACTATTTAATTAGCTGCACAGTCTCCTTTAGGTGTATGATCTATAAAAGTTCATGTGTGCTGGTGCTTCTAATTAGCGCATAAACAATAACAATGGCATAAACCGGTGTGGCTGTGGGCAGTCTCCTGATATAGTATCAGCTGCATTTGAAGTATAGTACATGATGAGCGGCACACATCAGCGTTATGGACCTCTGCACACACTTTAAAAGTGTGTTTGTTTACTATGCCTGTATTAATGCTGACTGAGCAGTTGGACCCTTACTGCTATGACATTGATTGGTTCTGTTGCTGTTCATTTGTGAAATATACTGTACTTAACACATCTGGTCAAACAGGGCTAAAATACATGTCCCCTTTTGCATGTACTCCAAAATCATCATTGAAATATTTGCTGCTAATGGACTTTAATTTCAGCATTTACTGTATTAGTGTTGTCCCGATACTAATGTTTTGTTACTGGTATCAGTACCAAAATGTATTTTGATACTTTTCTAAATAAAAGGGGACCACAAAAAACAGCATTATTGGCTTTATTAAAAAAAAAATCTTAGGGTACATTAAACATGTGTTTCTTATTGCAATCTAAAAACATTTTTTTTCCATAAATAAAATAGTGAACATACTAGACAACTTGTCTTTTAGTAGTAAGTAAACAAACAAAGGCCCTCAATTTATTTGCCTGCTGATGTATGCAGTAACATATTGTGTCATTTATCATTCTATTATTTTGTTAAAATTATATAAAGGACAAGCTGTAAAAATTGATTATTGATCTACTTTTTCATTTAATGTTAATATATGTTTTTTTTTCTGTTTCAACATGTTCTATCTACACTTCTGTTAAAGGCCTACTGAAACCCACTACTACCGACCACGCAGTCTGATAGTTTATATATCAATGATGAAATATTAACATTGCAACACATGCCAATACGGCCTTTTTAGTTTACTGAATTGCAATTTTAAATTTCCCGCGAGTTTCTTGTTAAAAACGTCGCGGAATGATGATGCGTGCGCGTGACTGTCAGGAAATATTACCGCTGCACCACTAGCGGATAAAAGTCGTCTGCTTTAATCGCATAATTACACAGTATTCTGGAAATCTGTGTTGCTGAATCTTTTGCAATTTGTTCATTTAATAATGGAGACTATAAAGAACAATGCTGTTGGTGGAAAGCGGTGGCTTGCAGCTGTCTTTAGCACCGAGACACAGCCGGTGTTTCTTTGTTTGTTGTGAACCAGAGCGGTCAAGCGAACATGTTTTCTCTACGTCAACCAGCATGTTTTTGGATTGGAAAATTGTGATATATATCTTACCGGAGACATCATTGGATTATTCGTCGTCCTGCAGCAGCTGTTGAAAAAGTCTGTGAGCTTGGCTCCTCGGCTTGTCTCTGAGACACTGAGACTTCGAGGTATGTCTTTACAATTTTTACAATCTCACTAAAACACTATTAAAACAATAAACAAATAAAGAATCTTCCAGAATTATCCTGGTAAATTTATTTAATTACATCTGAAACGCTCACACTGCCGCCGCCCGCAGCAGTCGCTTTTTTTTTTTTTTCTCTCTAGTCCTTCACTATCAATATCCTAATTCACAAATCTTTCATCCTCGCTCAAATTAATGGGGAAATTGTCGCTTTCTCTTTCCGAATTGCTCTTACTGCTGGTGGCTCCCATTAAAAACAATGTGAATACAGTATGTGTGGAGCCCAGCAACTCGTGACGTCACGCGCACATACTTCCGGTAAAGGCAGGGCTTTTTTTATTAGCGACCAAAAGTTGCAAACTTTATCGTCGATGTTCTCTACTAAATCCTTTCAGCAAAAATATGGCAATATCGCGAAATGATCAAGTATGACACATAGAATGGACCTGTTAATCCCGTTTAAATAAGAAAATCTCATTTCAGTAGGCCTTTAAAATATAATAATCACTTATTCTTCTGTTTGATACTTTACATTAGTTTTGGATGACAAATGTAGGTATAGATCCGATACCAAGTAGTTACAGGATCATACATTTGTCATAATTTAAGTTCTCGTGTGTCCAGGGACGTATTTCCTGAGTTTAAGAATAGAATATGAATTTAAAAGAAAACAGATTTTATGATGATAAAAAATATAGATGTAATCATAGTAGTGTCTACTAGATACACTCTTGTACTTGGTACATTATAGTGGATGTCAGGTGTAGATCCACCCATGGCATTTGATTACATTGTGACGCCGGTGAGCTATTGTATCCTCCTACGGTGTGTAGTGAAGCATGTTTAGCTATTCCTCGTCCTGCAGGGATGATACTTGTAAAAAACTCACTTTATTTGTCGCTAAGGGGGCGAGAATTATTCATTTAGAAGTAGCTAAAGCACTGCGGGTTGCGGATGAACATTAGCTGCTAGCTAGCTAGCCATGTCTTAAAGCACCTCTTCTTGAGGGCGTTTCAGTGTAATAGCTTCGCCAAAATGCATCCATCCTCCCTTTTCTGTCTACACACTGTGTCTGCTTGTAAGTATTCCAGGATTGTGCGCTGCCAAACATGCTCCTCTGCTTATAAAACCAGCAATGTCATGATGTGACTACGCGCCGCCATGCCTGTAAAAAGAAATATGACGAACTGGTACTTTTCAAACAGATTATAGTATCGTTTTTGATTCATTAGAAGCGCGATACTATATTAGTGCCGGTATACTGTACAACCCTATACTGTATGTATATTTTCTTGTGTACACAATCTTAGTTTCATCAGTGGGCTCTGTCAGGCTTGTGGAGTGTGGAGTGAAAAGGAAAGCGAGCGGCGAGTTTTGAATGTGAAATATCCACCCACATTTCCAGCTGTCATTATTCATGCAGTGGTACAAATGAACAGGGAAAACCCTTGGCCACAAAACAGTCGGGAGTCTCTGCAAGATAATTGGTGATTGAAATGCACATAAACACAGTCACACGCCAACCGCACCATGTGTGTGTTTGCTTCACTCTTCCACAATCGGCTCTAACCTTTTTCACACATCATCAAACGCTTACTGGCTTCCCAATTAGCGTTCTCATCTTGCCTCTTTAGCCCGGGTGTCAGAGGGAGGTGTTGTCAGTCCGCTTCACAGAAAATATCGCTGTGCTCCCTTCATCCCAGGCGCTCTCGTTTCACCCTCCCTACTCCTGCTCTTCCCAGGGATCTTTGAATGCTGTGGGTTGCTAAGCCTAAACCTCTGAGTCGATGGTTCTCGATCTTAAGACGACAGAACCTTCTCCTTTTTGGTTCTTCCTCAAGCTCTCCTAAAGTAGTAGCTGAAGTAGTACACTGTCATGAGGGAATCTAACATGCCTTTCAGTTCCATGATACTTTGCTACTTTAGAGAACGCGGAGGCTGAGGTGACACAGTGATGAGTGATGAGCAACTGGTGCCGAGGATGATGAGATAATGTGTGCATTTGAGAAAGTGCTCATGTCATTTTATTACATGGGGATTGACCTCACTATTGCACCACAGAACAAGATTAACATATTACATTGTTACTGGGGGTGTTCCAATCAGGGTTTTAATGCTGATTCTGATACCGATCATCTGTGACTGAGATCAGCCAATACATCACATGTATTAACCGTACATTTTCAAATGTATGAGTGATATTGACAGTCTAAAAATATCAACAATTAACTTTTTTATTTTACCCAGTTTATTTTGAATGGTACATTATTGAATGAGTAATACAATTCAATCAATGAAGCTTCTCCAATTCATTATCCAATCCAATTCACTTTATTTAATAGCACATTTAAAAAAACAATAGAAGTTTCACAAAGTGCTGCACAAAAGTTGAGACATACATACTTGGGAGAGTCAGTAATATAACACATTTAACTATAAAATAATAAATAAATAAAATACATCAGAGAAAATAGACTAAAATCCTACAACTCTCATGTTGGTTCAAAAACCGATGATTAAAAATGTTTTAAGAAATGATTTAAAACTTATTTAAGAAGTTGCTGTCCGAAAAAAAAGAGAGATATTGTTCCAAAGTGCATGATCACCTCTGGATTTTAAAAGTTTTTTTGGGACGACAAGAAGAAACTGATCAGCTGACCTCAGAGACCTTGTGGGAGTGTACATTTTTAAAATGTATGACATATATGGTGATGCAATTACTTTAAGAGATTTAAAAACAAACAATATTTTAAAAATATGTTATAAAATGAATTGGGAGCCAGTGAAGGGATACTAAAATTTGGGTATTGTGTTCATGTTTTTAAGGGCCAGTTAAAAGGCAAGAAAGAGCATTTTGGACTGACTGCAATCGAGCAATTGATGCCTGCTTCATTCCAATGTGGAGGGAGTTGCAGTACTCCAAACATGATGAAATAAAAGCATGCATTACCCGCTCAAAGTCATTAAAAGATCAAACTTATTTCATTTTTGCTAAAAGTCTTGGATGGTAAAAATTAGATCGTACAACGGAATTAATCTGGTGTTCAAATTAAAAGTCCTTGTCGAACTTAAAACCAAGATTTGTGACTGTGGTTTTTAAAATAAGGCATCAGAAGGTGCAGCTCACTGGGGGGAGCACTCTGTTATACTTTATGGTCAAATAAAATAATTTCCGTCTTGTTCTCATTTAAGTTTAGAAAGTTTACCGCCAACCATACCTTTTTGTCCTCAAGACAATTTAAAAGTGATTTAAAACTTATGTCACTTTTCTTTTTTTAAAGGGACATCCATCCATCCATCCATTTTCTACCGCTTATTCCCTTTCGGGGTCGCGGGGGGCGCTGGCGCCTATCTCAAAGGGACATAGATTTGCTTATCATCTGCATAAAGATGATACTGTAAATGTGTTAAATGGGCAGGATGTACACTGAAAACACACATTAGCTTCATCTGCATAAAAAAAACTTATTTTAAACTAATTCCTTATTCGCTTTTATTACATATAACTGAGGAAAAACAAAGTCAATTGTACACAATTACTAAAAAAAGCAAAAACTTGTCATCTTGCCCATGTTGCTGATCTTTGCAGCAGCTGTGTCCCATGGCTAAAAAAATGTACTCACATGAAAGATTCTTTTAAAATGGAAGCACGCTCAGAGGGACACAATTACATTTTTGGATTCCTTGCTACACACATGCAGGAGTTGCAATAATTCGGTGCTTGTCTTGCCAGAACACCCGCTAGAATTTGGGAGCAATCTGCAACAAGCCTGTCAACTAGAGGCTTAGATACTAATTGTCACCTCCATGGCGGTAAAGTAAACTATGTTTCTTCCAAGTATATCTCTGGAAAAGAAATGGCTAAGCATGCTACACGCACGCATGCACACACACACACCTAGCAGTACGACACAAAACGCTAACCATTAAAGTGGAAGTGATCAATCCAAATGTTACTATTTTGTTGTCATTACAAAAGCTTTTCTTCTTTTTGCTGTTTTTTGTTATTGTTTACAAACTCTTGAGAGTAAGTGTCTGGATACAGGAAGGCTTTGAGGGCAAAACCACAATGATTTAAATGGGAGCCAGAAGTAGTTAACTTATTGTGCACGAGCCACTTAATTTTGTTAAAATAATTGTATGTAGCACTCAATGCCACAAATTTAATACATCATCAGATTTAGAACAATACTAGCCAATTCTAAAAGTAATAAGATAAGCTTTAGTGTTGTCGTGTTTACTCAGGTTACTTAATATAAGCTTTAAAACATTTTCAGCTCTATAATCTATTGTCAAAGTTATGGCATCTGGACTCTGATACGAGGCCCAAAAAATCGGACCAGGAATGGAGGCCAAAATGTTGATCGGGACATCCATATGCAAAACTTGTCTTACCTATTGGTACCAGTTCTTGTGTATTTGGTATCTGCATTAGTCCCGAAAAGATATTCAATAAACAATCTTGCCTTTTTTCATACTTCCTTGAATGCCCCATTTGTGACGTTTTTCCCAGCTGTGACGTCTGCGGAGATCTCATATATGGTAATGATTTACCAGAAGATCTTTGCGCGAGTCTGCCCTTGTAGTCCGACATAGTAGTCAATACGCTGCTTAGTTTTTGCTCTCCTCTTTGGGGCAGACTGGTTCATACATGCGCATGTATCCTCCACTATTGCCATATTTGATATAGAGTAGCATAAAGTTATAACATTTATATTTTTAGAAGCATTTAAAAGTAGAACAATATTGATGAGGAGACGACACTGTCGAAGTTGAGGCATGTAATAAACAGCGCCTCCTGAAGAGACAGTGAGAACACGGCTTGAAGACAGTCTGTAAAACATAATCTATGCAACATTTTGACCAAAGAACCATCGCTACAAATACTATATTATTGTTGCATATATTGTACTGAGCAGCCAGGACCGAAGAACGTAATTCAAAATGACATAATAAACGTTAGATCTCTTAGCTCAGACCTGGGCAAATTAAGGCCTGTTAAGCTTTTCAATCTGGCCCGCTAGATATTCCCAAATTTTTTTTTAGATCTTTAGGATGAAAACTGTAGCTGCCATTGTGAGGTGCAGTGGTGTTTTCTAATGACCGTAAGTCTTGAACTGTATAAAGTATTTCAGTGGTTGGCTTTTGCATGATATACTAGTTACTATGGTAAGCTAATTAGTTACTATGGTCATCTAATTCACAGAACCTCAGAAGAGGCACCAAGCAGTGTGGGTGGGCAGCGTTTCCACAGAGTGTTTCCAGAGTGGCCAGCGTGAAATGCAAGTGTCAGGGACAGACCCGGAAGGAGAATTTCACAACAAAGTTCAAAAACTTAGTGATGTATCAGATTGTAGGTGGGTTTATTTTTTACCCTTCGCGTTCATATTTAGCTGTGTTTATATTTTTGTTGCATTTTGCTTGATTGTAAAATATGTCGATTGAGAGAAAGTGTGACATTCATATGTGTTCAATATTCAGTGTTTTATCGTTCATAGTTAATATTGTACATCCCACATTTGTTATTTTCATTTACATTCTGTGTGTCCCATTCAGTAAAAAAAATGTAAAATTCCACTAGTTTTTTTTAGGCGATCTGTCATTATTGTTTTTAGCATTAAATCAGACATTATTGTGAGGACTTGTACTGTTGTTCCTAAAAATAGATAGACTGGGCCCCGGACACATTTTTTTTCTCTAAATTTGGCACCCTGGGTCAAAATAATTGCCCAGCCCTGTCTTAGCTTGTGATTTGTTTTGTTTATGGTGGATTTTTAGATCTAAAGTCCAGACTGCAGTTAAGGGTTCGCTCTCGCTCATTGATTTTTCATTAAAAAGTGTTAAAGCCTCGGCTTTAACAGTGCTTTCTTTTGCTGTGTGTTGGTGCACAGTTTGGTCCATTAGTTGCCCATTAATTGTCAGTCAAGGAATGTACATGAAAGAAAGTCAATGATTTAGCAGTCAATGTCAGTGAATCAACTGTGTAATTGTGATTACTGTTAATGCTGTAGTTAACATTGGGGCGTTTATTGAACTGAACCGCAGAGAGGATGAGGACGTGAACAAAAAAAATGCATCAGGAGGTTGCCTACAGCCACAACCAATTTTTAAGACCCCCAACGGTTATTTGCTTTTCAGTTAATTGAATAGAAACAATATTACGGTTCTTACTTAGACTTTGACAAACTTTATTGATCCACAAAGTAAAATGTTCCACACAGTAGCTCAGTTACAAAGGATGGAAAGGATAAGGATGGAAAGGATAATGCACACAAGGGCACAAAGAGGGCAAGAATAAAAGGTATAAAGTAGACAAAAAATGTACCATAGTAAAAATATAAATATAACATATATGTAATATTTACATATCATATATACAGTATATTATATATACAATACATATAACAAATCCCAATTACTATGTACAATATTACAGTATATGTAACAGCTGCGGCAAAAAAAGGGCGGCACAATAAAAGAGTACATCCAGCAGAAAATATACATTATAAACAAATAGAGGGAGCTAACATAGAAGGGGTCTGGTAATAGATACATTTACAAAATCATTTACATTTAAAAGTTACATTTCTTATATTGTTCACCTGACGTGCGATCGGAGCTTGCTTTGACAGCCACTCCAGGCACAGAACCCGTCAATCACAGCGTGAGCTTCTGGGATCCGCTCTAGCTGTGCGCTGTATGTGTCCTCATGTGTTAAAGCGAGGGACCAGGAAGACCAAGGGCGAGCGCTGGATCATTCATGAGCGTGTGCCACCCTGTGCCTGTACAGCGCTGACCCGTAGCTATCAACGGTGCACACCCTTAAGCGCTGTAGTAGGCTGTGGCCGGAGCCTGTGGATAGGTGTGCCATTCCGGATGCTTGAGAGGGACACTCAGGACACACTTAACAATTGTGTCGTACATCACCTGTCGTTTTTTTCCCCCTCCTCTTTCTATTGTAGAAGGGTCAGACAGAGTTGTTCGACACAGATTGTGCATCAAAGCATGGCGGATTTATACTGACATATTCCAAAACAGGGCTTCGCCTTTTGTTAGAATAAGAAGAAGAATGAGGTCAGGTTGTGAGTATCCTGCTTTAGAAATAGTGATTCTCTCTAAGGGCTGACACATGAAACTACTCATGCTTTAAATGTGAGGGGGAGGCGAGTGCATGGACGGTGGATAGCATCTCCACATGCTCATATTTAAAATCTTAAGGCATAAGCAGTGAGTTTTGGACACACTGGAATCTTTTTTTCCCCTGGGTGTGTTTGTGAGGGTAAAAGAGTTGCATAACAGGCCACCCTGGCTTTTCCTGCATGCTTTACAATCACACATCACGTGTGTGTGTGCGTGTGCGTGTGCGTCTGCGTGTGTGTGTGCGTGTGTGCGTGTGCGTGTGTGTGTTTGTGTGTGTGCATGCGCACGCACAAGTGCCTCTAATTCATCTTTCACAAGTACTCCAGCGAAGTCTCCGTGCACACTGACAAGTTTTAACGTGTGAGCTGATTTTACATGACACAGCATTACATAAACACTCGCATGGTTCGACAGGGAATACAACCGCCCCTTTTGCCAGCACGATATTCAACACTTCAACAATGGCACTGAGACGGCAGGATTTTCCCCCAGTCACTGGATTCGAGTAGGAAATTGGACTTAAAGGTGTCAAATTATGTTTCAGCAGCACTATTTTTCAACAACATAAACAACTTGTGTAGAAGACACTTGACAATAATAACAAACTTGCCATATTTCACCACAATAATGCAGTGTATTTTCGTATTTAGGCACACAGAGCATTGTGTCATTATTTCATTAGAAAAGCCTCCTAAAGTATATTAAAAGATGTCCATTTTATATTATTTTAGGGTTGTACAGTATGCTTTAACATGTTCTATTCAACTTCTGTTAAAATGTAATAATCACTTATTCTCATGTTGTTTGGATGCGTTATGTTAATGTTGGAATTTACCACAAATTTGGGTATAGATCCAATACCAAGTAGTTACAGGATCATACATTTGTCATTTTCAAAGTTCTCTTGTGTCCAGGGACATATTTCCTGAGTTTATCAACATAATATGAATTAAAAATAAATGAAAAAAGATTTTGTGATGCTAAAAAATATTGATGTAATCATAATAGTACCAACTAAATACGCTCCTGTACTTGGTATCATTACAGTGGATGTTGATTGTAGATCCACCCATGGCATTTGTTTACATTGTGACGGCGGTGAACTATTGTATCCTCCTACGGTGTGTAGTGAAGTATGTTAAGCTATTCCTCGTCCTGCATGGATGATACTTGTAAGAAACCTACTTTGTCGCCATGGAGACGACGATTAGTGATTTAGAAGTAGCTAAAACACTGCAGGCTGTGGATGGACATTAGCTGCTAGCTAGTTAGCCATGTCTTAAAGTACTTCTTCTTGAGGGTGTTTCAGTGTTATAACTTCCCCTTTATCATCACTTTTCAAGCCAGAATGTGTCCATACTCCCTTTTCTTTTGCTTGTAAGTACTCCGTGATCGTGTGCTGCCGAACATGCTCCTCTGTTCGTAGAACCAGTAATGTCATGATGTGACGAAGACGTGCTGTAATGCCCGTTAAAAAAAAGGGGGGCAGGGACCGCTACTTTTTTGAGACGGTATAGTACCGAATATAATACATTAGTATCGCAGAACAATACTCGTACCGGTATCCCGTACAACCCTATACTGTATACGCACGCATTTCCCTTGAATCATGCCTCACAATACGAAGGTCCTGCAGTCCTGGGTTCAAATCCAGGCTCGGGATCTTTCTGTGTGGAGTTTGCGTGTTCTCCCCGTGAATGCGTGGGTTCCCTCCGGGTACTCCGGCTTCCTCCCACTTCCAAAGACATGCACCTGGGGATAGGTTGATTGGCAACACTAAATTGGCCCAAGTGTGTGAATGTGAGTGTGAATGTTGTCTGTCTATCTGTGTTTGCCCTGCGATGAGGTGGTGACTTGTCCAGGGTGTACCCCGCCTTCCGCCCGATTGTAGCTGAGATAGGCGCCAGCGCCCCCCGCGACCCCAAAAGGGAATAAGCGGTAGAAATGGATGGCATTCATTTAGCTCTGCACAATTCCACAGCCTCACAGTCAAACAGGGATTCACACTCGTGCATCACATGCTTGGATATTCAATGTGTGTAAGAGGCAACCTACACACACTTTTGTCGAGCATCAGCTTTTCGCTCATTCTTGAACAAAGGAGAGTGGGGGATGAAAACAATCTCCCACAGCTCTTATACGAGTTATTCTCTCTGAGTGGCTGATCAGTGGGCTTGTGTTTTCCAGTGTAAGGTTTCGTAACATGCACACATTACATAACAGCGGCAGGAGTAGAGTCTGGGGGGAGGGGGAAAGGGAGAAAGCTTGTGTGTGTTTGGCGTGCACGCATCCGTGTACGTCAGAATCCGGCCCCCAGCACCGACTGTGGGAATCACTGAGGAGAAGGAAAAAAAGAAATCTCAGTGTTGCCAACACCTGCGATTCGCTACGTCCTCAACACATCCCTCATCTGGGTCTATTTTTAGCGGCTATTGATCAAGTTACATGATAAAGCATGTTCACGGCGTAGCATTGGTGTGTGAAGGACGGGGCCGCTGATATAAATGCTGCCATCGCTTTCACCATATAGCGCAAAAGTAATACCTGCAAAGATTTATAGCTGCACAATATCAATTTATGAACCTTATGTAGGTCCTTTTTCCAATGCAGTTCCCTTATCGCGGAAAGTGAGCTATTACTGCAGTTTCTTGGGCTTTCTACCAGAAATTTGTGTCATGGTAATACGAATGTATCGCCCAGCCATACATACGGTAATGCTAAAGGTTTTAAATGTTGTACGTGCAAAAAAACGTTTTAAATTTGATTTTCCTCTTAGGTTATATTTCTCCTAGCAGGTTATAGTTTGCTTTATACATTATTTTAGCTGTTTGCAAATCCACCAAATCGTTGTATTTCAACATTTGTGATTCAATAAATAAAGGATTTGTAATGTTCTCTATATCCAACATTACGTATTATTCTAATTGATCTTTTTTGTGAATGAAGCGCACATTTGTATTTGTTTCCCCATATTTCTACACAATAACTCAGATATGGTAACACTAGCGAGCAGTAAAGAATATGGAGGGATTTTTGGTCCAGAACATGTTTTGCTTTATTCAATATTGACATGTTTCTTAATAATAATGATAACCGTGATAACACTTACCATTATTCTCATTGTTGGTGCTCATATACATGCTGTAGAGAGTAGGGTTGTATGATATACCAGTATTAGTATAGTACCGCGATACTAATGAATCATATTCGGTACGATAACGCCTCTGAAAAGGAATACATGATCATTACATTTTAACAGAAGTGTAGACAGAACATGTTAAAAGCAAAAATAACCAGATTTTAACTGTAAATGAACAATTAGATAATTAATTTTCTACCACTTTTCTTTAATAATGTTGACAAAATAATAGGATGATAAATGACAATATGTTACTGCATATGTCAGCAGACTACTTAGGAACCTTTGTTTGTTTACTTACTACAAAAAAACAGGTTGTCTTGAATGTTCACTATTTTATTTAAGGACAAACTTCCAATAAGAAACTTATGTTTGATTTACCCTAAGATTTTTTGGTAAAATAAAGGCAATAATGCCATTTTTTTGTGGTCCCCTTTATTTAGAAAAGTAGCAAAAACATTTTGGTACCGGTACCAAAATATTGGTACCACGACAACACGAGTAGAGACACATACAACTGTGACATTATTAAAGAGTCAAAATTGCATGATATCAGCCCTTTTAAGGCTAGAAATTCTGCCTAACTGAGCTGTTCAAGCTGAAAGATTCTCCATGACAGTTAACGTGAGCGCAAACTCAAACGTCACAGGTTTTATCCCCACGTGCACTCACTTCCTGTCGTGTTACGCTGTGTCATTTTATTGTAGAGATCATTGATTTCTGCCGTGTAGCCATTTGCCTACGCCCTCGCGCGCACAGTCAGGATCGCGGATTAATGCGCTCGTAATGCAGAGCAATTTTTAATCCTGTTTGCTCTATTAATGGCGTAGATAATGAAAGCAAGCTGTAACAAGAGTTTTCAGCGAGCTAATCAACTGCTTGTGGTGCTTGTTTGAACAAAGAAGGAATTTACATTAGATTATGATTTCACCGTGCGGCTGTATGATGTGTGTCTGAGTGTGTGTGCCTGATTCACTTTTGCGTTGAGTTTGTCTGCTCTTGTGACCTATCCACAGTATGGCCAAAGTCAGACACAGTGAAGCCATGGGATGCTGGTTCACCTTGTTGGGATTTCAAAATAACCCCATTCCCTTATGGAATAAGAGATGAATAGTCAGTTTCAGGGTCAAACTGTCATCACACTAAACATTTATCACCGGATTTGTTTTAAGTTAATTTTTAACAGTTCTTAAAGAAAGTTAAGCCCCGCAATGTTACCTTGTTTTAATGACTGAACACTACCATATTTCCCGGATCTTAAGCCGCTGCTTTTTTCCTATGATTTGAACTCTACGGCTTGTAAAACGGTGTGGCTAATTTATGGATTTTTCTTTACCAACGGCCATGATGTTATGTATTCAACAGTTTTCATACATCACCAACAGACACAATGAAAAGGTGTGTTATTGTTTGTGCTTTAGCGCCATCTTTCGAAGGGGTTTGCTCACTGAAGGTGCTAAAAAGTACTCCCTGTTTCGTGCTCTGAAATCGGACATTTAACCCTTCATAGAGTTTCTGCTCGAAAGGATTCTTCATTCATCACCCCAAGCAATGTGTTTAAGTTTAACAATACAACTAAACAATTTATACTTACTAAACAAACCCATGTGTGATTTTTGTAGGAGTGTTTTCATGCATATTTGTACGTGCTATCGTAATGTAATCAAGCTAGCGTCATAAGCGTTAGCAAATATGCAAATGGACATAATGTTTTGTATTCAATAAATAGTTTTCATATAACACTGACACAGACACTGAAAAGGTGTGATAATGTTTGTGATATGGCGCCATCATTTTGGAGAAGTTCACTCACTGCAGTCGTGGCCTTGGGTTGAAAATGTACTTTTTGTTTTGTGCCTTGAACCGGAAGTAATTGCGTTATTTCTTGAATGGATTCTTTATACATCACTTTAAGCAACGTTTGTTAGTTTTACAATACAACTAAAACAATTCATACTTACTAAACTGTCCTGTATCTGATGTCTGTAGAAGTGGTTTCATGCCTATTTGTACGTGCTATCGTAATGTAATCAAACAAGCGTCCTAAGAATCAACAAATAGTTTTCACATAACACCGACAGAGACACTGAAACGGTGTGATATTGTTTGTTTCCCAAAATTTGGGAAACAAATATTGCGGTTTGACCTTATTACAATGATTGGCCTACATAGCTATCAACCACAAATTCCTTTTCTGTCTCTTTCTAAACACTGCTCTTGCAATGTGGTGTTGTCCTGTTTACAGTGCATGCAGTAGCGTAACTTTCATTGTTTAGTGTTTACTACGGAATGGCAATCTTTTTGTGGCGGCAGTGGTGTGCCTGGGGCGCAGTCAATTTGACGTTATTGTAAACTTTGCATAATTGGCTATGATGCATGTATTTTTTTTAAATGGCAAAGAAATATCTGTCTATATATTCAAAGACATATCTGTGTTATTAGTATCAACATATAGTTTTACATTATATAATTTTGCTGTATTTTGCAAGTGTTGCTGCTTATTTTACCTTTTTTTACTGCATTTTAACAGAGGCTGCACTTTGTACATGCCTGGTTTATTTACATATGTTATTCTGGCTTTTCTAAATGATAGGTAAATAATCCTCTGAACTCAACATAACAAAACTTCCAACTTGGAGTTGTTTTTTTGATAGTTTACACAATGACTACTGTAAAACTAAGCACACAACAGAAAATACATAAAAATACATATAAAGTGCACATACATGTAGGAATTGTGTTAAATGGACTATACAGTTTGGTAAAAACTGAATAAAAACAATGCAACCGTACTGGATAGGGATTGGCTCTTATGCTGATAGCTTAATGCTAACATAAAATGAATGAACCCATTGGTAACAAAAAAGAGCATTACAATCCTTTTAAACTTGTATAAATGTTGGACAATTGAGATTTTAATGAAAAAAAAATTGTGTTTCCGTGTTGCCAAGCTACGGAAGCTTTTTTTTAATTTTTTATTTCAAAATCTAATTTTAATACACATAACGTCGTAAATGTTTTTTGGAATATGATTCATATTAATCCCCTGGAAGGTGAAGAGCTTTCTGTGTCGCAAAATATAATTTTTTCTTAAAAATGTTTTACGAATGTTCTAATGATGGCAATTCATTTGGACTTGAGCAGCCACTTTTGAGACATTATTCTCCTGAAAATTTGTCAAATTCCAATTTGTAAGCACAAAAGTTCTAGTTATACTATGAAAACTAAGTGGCACTTTAGTCAAGCCATGGTATAACCATTGAAACAATTTGCATGCAAAATTCAATGATACCTTTATTAGTCATTTTAAATACTACAAGGTGAGCCATCTTCAACAAACTCAGTGTCCGCTCCAGACAATACGCCTGATTTCACATTGCAGAAAGTTTCACAAGCTGCGCAGCTATAAATATGCACATAACCTATTTTTGATGCAAGTGGCGTGAAGCTACACAGAGCAGATGGAGCTGGGCAGTTGTAAGCAACAGCGTGCAGCACCCTGTCACTAACCTCCTTTAGACTCCCCAACATGCGCTCGCCATGTAATCGGATATGAGGGATAGCTCAAAGATCATAGATTCCAAATGTTTCTCTTTCAATTGTCAGGATTTCTGCCCCCTAAATGCCACTTTGAGTCTTTCAATCATTTATTCCAAAAGACACAAAAATTAATTCCTTTCAATTTAGTAGGGGCAGGGTTGTGTTGAGGATTGGCCACAAAATTGATTTTATTTCATTTATATTTATACATTTATATACACCAGCTTGATTTTCCTTCATTTTTTTTAAAAGCTTGTATTCGGTAATGTCAGTATTTTATTTTGAGGAAAAGTAGTGGTATTTACTTTGTTCCATCATAATCAGCCATTTTACTCCTGTAGTTTTTGAATTCACAAACACCGAAACCCCGTGGCTGACACCGTATTTAATCTCATCCCCCCCTGCTGACAAGCGGCTAGCAGCTAATTATGTGTCTCCTTGTGGAGCTGCTCCCCTTAGCTTATTATCATCAACATAATTACGGCAAATAAACTGCATTTCTTAGTATCTTATGTATTATAACTGGAGGACAAGTTCAAACATGTTATACAGGCATGCTAATGGCCAAGTTAACCGATAAACTAGCTTTAATCAACACCAAGAAAAATGTGCTTGGTAAACTTGAAGTTTACATTAAGCCGCGTTACAGCAGAAAGTAAGCTGCCATCAACATTAAATCACAAGTAGATTAATAAGTCTAGAAAGAGGATAATATAACAGCAACTGTAGGTGTCGAGACGACGGTAGTATCGGTATATGATCGATTCTAACGTGGGGTTGATATTGAGATTTTCTCAAAATCTTTTTTGTTAATATTTACAAACTCCGGGAATAATTCCCTGGATACAGGACGACTTTGAGGGCAAAACCCAAATGATTTACAAATGAGTAGCAGATAGTCATTTTTGCTTTTATTTATTGAGTACTGTTGACTTTGTTTCGATCAAACAATCGTATGTAATAAAGGATATTAAAGAACTAGTTTAAATATTGAGTTGGTCACTGGCAATAGTACTCACCATACATGCAGTACAGGCCAAACGTTTAGACACACCTTCTCATTCAATGCGTTTTCTTTACTTTCATGACTATTTACATTGTAGATTGTCACTGAAGGCATCAAAACTATGAATGTGGAGTTATGTGCTTAACAAAAAATGGTGAAATAACTGAAAACATGTTTTATATTCTAGTTTCTTCCAAATAGCCAACCTTTGCTCTGAAACTCTCGATGAGCTTCAACGGTTTTCACTTCACAGGTGTGCTTGAAGCTCATCAAGAGAATTCCAAGAGTGTGCAAAACAGTAATCAGAACAAAGGGTGGCTAGTTTGAAGAAACTAGAATACAAAACATGTTTTCAGTTATTTAATCTTTTTTATTTAAGTATATAACGCCACATGTGTACATTCATAGTTTTGATGCCTTCAGTGACAATCTACAATGTAAATAGTCATAAAAATAAAGAAAACACATTGAATGAGAAGGTGTGTCCAAACTTTTTGCCTAAACTGTATATTTATAAATATCTCAACTTATTTTTAATCAAAACAATGACATTTTTCTAATATGACAAACTTCTTCCGTCACTGCTAAAACTGCTCCACTTTGTTTCTACCCTCATACTTTTTTTGAAAACATGGCAGAAATAGAAAAAGGACTTAGAAGCAAAAACATAGTCAGTGTGGTTGTGAACTTGTTGATAGGCAAAGTCCACGGGCATGTCAGCACGTCGTCACTTCTAGCCAGTGCATGACTATATTCCTTCTTCAGTACAGTAACTCCTCATATTATCGCTATTTCCCTTAAGGTCCACATTGCGGTCTTCCTCGCCTCCCCTTTTATGCACTCTGAGAGGACATCTGGATCTCATCAAAGAGGACGCTCAATAAAGATCATTAGTTTTGTGGTCCTAATCGATTCTAAATGTCACATTAGCCAACACCTCTATTGTAAGCCGATGTGAGGCGAGAACGAGGAGCAAAGCATGGAAAGCAACATGTCACCTGCGATGGCCTTTGCCACCTTCCAGCCAGGATCGCCATCCTCCGCCTGAGCCGACAGTTGGCCGAATACGCTCTGTCGCTTCACATTACTGTCGTCCTTGTCTGTGGATGTGATATGAAGGCGTGAAATGATTGAGGCGAAGCAGCCTTGCTGATGAGGTGTGAGAAGCAAACCTTTCCCTTTCCCCAAGGTAGATGTTTTGGTTTTTGTAACAGAAGGTCAGTACAGCTATTTGTGTCACAGGGTAACAGCTGGTCTTGCTCGGTCTTATCTATGTCATTTCACCACTTTTTTTTTTTTTTTTTTTTACTTTTTTGAATAGTACATACGGTAGCATCATGATAGTAGCTTCATTTTCAGCAATAATGAAAGTGAAAGTAGAAACTCACCTCTACTGAGTGTATTTGGAGATGATTGTTAAAGGTACCCTATTATACAAGATTGACTTGGTAATGACGTTCCATCAGATCTGTCCTCAGAGTCTGTCTGTGAGCACCAAATGTGAGAAAAATGGTCATCGACCTTTCTTGTTTTTGTCTACTTTTGAGAGACGAGGAACCTCAAATGGTTGTTTTTAACAGTTCTGGGTTTGAATAATATTGTGAAGAAAAAACACCATTCTAATGGGCATGATACTGCATGTCTCGTTTATACTGCAACCACTTGACGGAGAACCACTTAGTCAATGATGAATAAATTAATAAAAGAGGCTTTATTTGATGTAATTTTATTATTGCAACAAAAACAGGACATAGAGTATGTGCAAAATAAGACCACTTGTTTGTGTTAAGATGTTGATACTTATAAATCCGGGGTTTGTGAATGCACCTTGCTTCCTGTGAAGGATTATTGGTGCATAATGAGAAAGTGTTGTTGTTGTAGCCCCAGCTGTGTACAATGCTATCAGCATGTTAGGGTCGGCAATAAAGTTTAGAAACACCATTAAGCACTTGATTCCTGACCCTGCATTAATTTAGCACTGATGGCTACTTCCTTTTTCATTTTGGTTACAACCGTTTATGTCAGAGCTAGGCAAATAAAAGCCCGGCGGCCGCATGCGGCCCATTAAGCTATTCAATCTGGCCCGGCTGACATTTAAGATGGAAACTGTAGCTGCCATTATGATATGCAGAGATGTTTTCAAATGACCGTAAGTCTTGAATTATACATATTTCAATGGTTGGAATCTGCGCTTTTGCAGATATACTAGTTACTATGGTAATGTAATTGGTTGCTATGGTAATTTAATTAGTTGCTATAGTAATTTAATTAGTTACTATGGTGATCTAATTAGTTACTATGGTAATCTAAGTCACAGCAGCTCAGACGAGGCACCAAGCAGTGTGGGTGGAGAGCGTTTCCACACAGCGTTTCCAGAGCGGCCAGCCTTAAATGCGGGTGTCAGCGAAAGATGCGAAAGGAGATTTTTACAACAAAGTTCTGAAGCTTAGTGATGTATCAGATTGTAAGTCGGGTTATTTTTACCCTTAGCGTTCATATTTCGCTGTTTTTGTTGCATTTCGCTTGATTGAAAAATATGTCCATCGAGAGGGATCGTGACATTCATATTTTGTCAATATTCAGGGTGCTATTGTTCCTAGTTAATATTGTAAATCCCACATTCATTATTTCCATGTACATTCTTGGTGTGTCATACAGTAAAAAAAATGTAATTCTGTTCTTTTTTTAAGGCGGTCTGTCATAAAGTTTTTAGCATTCAATCATTACTGTGAGGTTTTGTATTAGTGTTCCTAAAAATAGATATACTGGCCACCAGGAACATTGTATTTCTCAAAATGTGGCCCCCCTGAGTCAAAATAATTGCCCAGGCCTGGTTTATCTTGTCACCAGTACCGTTATGTAACCGAGTTTCGGCACCCATTCCTACTTTTAAACCACCCAAAGTCCAGGATCAAGATTTCGAAAAAACACACCTTCAATACACTATTGTGGTTCTTATGAGACTTTTTTTTTATTTTTGAGAAACCGATACTCATTGGAATGAGTATCATCTATACTAATTCCAATAATAGATAACGGAGACTGAGAGATTATTTAGGTCCTTGAGTCTCGACCTCTGATACAACACATCTGTCACCCCTTACAGAAGCATCGAATACGTGTGTCCGCGCATGCCTGCACCGTGACTTATATGGGTCACTGATGCCCTATGGTACAGCATGCCCCGTTGAATAGCCGAGGTGTGCCGATGTCAGGTTGCATTTAGCAGGGGCCAGGATGATTAACTGAGGATGTGTCCTTGTTATTGCTAGCAAAAAAAAAAAGCAGGATCTGATCTGTTACATGCTCTCATTGCAAACAATGAAGGATAACAAGGCCAGTGGGAGGACATGTTTCAGACTGGTAGAAAAAACATTAGCGATTGATTGACATTGTATACATTTAACTGTGTCTGTGTGAAACCCTTAGCTGATTAGTCACAATTTAGGCAAGGTGAATGCGCTATTGAACTTTGGACTTCGTAGCAGACGTGCTTCATCCAAGGGCAGAACCTTCTTCCTCTATTCTATCTGCCTCTTTCACCCCAGATGCTTCGGACCACTGACAGGGATGAATGTCCCCACGAAGTCTTTAGTGAGCGTGTGTAAAGCAAAACATTCTCTTCCTCAACCTGTGGAAAAGGAAGGAAGGAAGGAAGCCATCTCCAGCAACACACACACTCCTGTCATAGTAGGTCTAGAAATAGCTTTGTTCCGTACACACCCACCTAGCGAGGCCTTTCTCCTATGTTGCAATGACTACTTTTGCATCCTTCCCGGATAATAGATGATGCCCACTGCCACTAGCATCATCGCTCCTTAAAATATTCCTGGTGTAGGTGTCGCATGTAGACTACCGTTTGACGTCTGAGCTAAAAGCGATAGCAACTTCCTCTCAGGGTTATCCAGGAGATGCTGTAGTTCCTGACGCCCCAGCCCTGTAAACAGGATGCTCACGTGGGAGTCCCTCCCATCTCCCTGCTTCCTTCGACTGTGCATATTCCCATGGCTCAACCCTCAAGCCTCCTACATCTATGTGAGATGATCCATCAGGTCCATCAACATTTAAAGAGGGGAAGGGGACAACGTTTAGTGTCAGTGCGTGTTTGTGAAAGAGGACTGCGAGAAGCTGGGCGCCGACGTTGTTGCACACTATGCTCCCGTAGGAGAGGGCGCGCTCCAACAAAAGGGCCTAAAAATAGTACAAATATACCCATGTGACATATTGAGGCTAAAAGCTTTTGAATAATTGCTCTAATGTCTCACATGCACCCCCTCGCCCCCACTTGGTCATTACTTGTGACTTCCAGCGATGTACGGAGGAGCTAACCAGTCTGCTCAATGGACCTATTGAGATGTTGCATTGATCTCTGTGGATATTGGTGTACAGAAAGGTTTTCTTGATCAGACTGGGGTCTGCACCAGCCACAACTGGAGGCCTTTGTTCACACTGCAGGTCAATTCCGAGTTTTTTGCCCATATGTGACCTCTATCTGATTGTTTCCATGTCGATGTGAACAGTGCAATTCCAGATTTTCTTCAAATCCGACCTTGTCTTCTTTTGTATGTGGATATAAATTAGATATGTATTTGATTCGACTGAAGTCGAATCAAATAGCGATAAGCGTTTTAATTCTGTGCCAAAATAGACTGTTGCAAAATAAATAGTTGACAAATGAGCAGAAAACAAGCGTAAATAATGTGTTTTAGGATCTCACATCAATGTTCCCCCACTCCTGTCTCCGACTGCTGCTCGCCCACACTCCCTCTTCGGAGCAGATGTTGAAGCACATGTCCCACAAACTACGGGAGCCAAAATGTTTGGCCTCGTCCTTCTTAATCTTCTACGCGCAGAAAATTTTGACTTTGATTGCACAAAATCCTTGAAATTGCCATACACCTGTATATGCGCCAGGACTGAGACCTACTACAATTTGGCAAACTCTGCAGCACGTGTGATGTTATGTCTGCATGCAGGTCTTTATTGCGTTCACATCAGACGTCGCTCTATCGCCTTGAAAAATCTGAAATTGACGTCCAACTTTGAGTGTAAACGTAGCCTAAGATATACCTTCTGTAACTAAGAAGAACTATTATGACATCTGTGTTACTTATAATACGTGCATTCTAGATTGGCATTGTCTTAGTCAGTATGATGGAATGCATTTCAACACAACCACCAAAACCGGTCCTTGTATTGGAATCTGTGGTTTCGCAATATTTGAAGTAAAAAGAAGTTAGATGCTGTATAGCACAACATAGTAGTGTCTTGTGTTGGAATAACTGTTGATTGTATGAAATTGATCATTGGATAAAGCTTAAAATAATTGAGGCAAAATTGAGGGCACAACTCGGCTGCAACCACCAGAGGGGTAAAATAACTAGTTACAACTAAAAAATAAACCAAAATGATTTAAGAAAAATACATTTTATTACCAATTAACAATAGCACAGATTGGTTTAAATGTCTGTGTACTGTACATTTTGTTAGTTTTTTTTTTTTTTTTAGAAATCATGATTTCTAGCAAATTATATGATGACATCACGTTGACCACACCTCTAGCCACCTCCCCACCGCCACGGGTATCTCAGCAATTTAGGGGTTACCCTAATATCGTTTTAACCCACAGCACTAATCCAGATTCCACACTGTGGTACAACTACTCCGGGCAACATTGTTCCGCTCAACAAGATATTGAAACAGAAGTTTAGTACATGCACTTTAAAAATAATTTAGTTTAGAAATTTTGAAAATATAGTTTAGTCTAGCTAGCATGGGGAAGTGAACTTTCAGGATTTGCTATAGTTGTGTCGATTAGGTTGTATTACAATCTCAACTATCATTGAAATGTAGAAAGAAGTTAACTACTGTTCATTGTAAACTGTTAAAACAAGATGTTGTGTACTCAGTCATTAATGTGGTAGAATATTCCACTACTTTTTGTGCCTTTTTGTCTCATAACATTTGATAGACCTCTTGAATTTAAAAGGTCCAACTCATACTCATGTACTTAAAGCCATTTTGAAGTAAAAAATATTTAGCTCCTTTCTCTGTTACGTCTAAAGCAGTGGTGGCCATTACGTCGATCGCGAGCTACCGGTCGATCGCGGAGGGTGTGTCAGTCGATCGCCAGCCAGGCATTAAAAAAATAGACCTAAAAACTAGCGATCATCAATCTTCACCAAGAAGTAACTTTTGTCACTTGATTGACATTCACGGCACCCAAGGTTCTTGTGAGATAATGTTGGCTGCTGCCAGCTCATTATTAAGAAAAAATGACCGACAGGAAGGTGAGAAAAACTTTGTATTTGCGTTGTACCTTTTGTCAAAACTGTAAAGATCGACTGCCCAGTTCTGTATTCACCATGAAAGCGCTGCTTCATCCTGTCTGCGCTAACAAAATAGGAATGTCAGCTTGAAAGCTGCGGAGTTTTCCGCCAATGTATTTCTTCTAAAGTTTATAAAAACGAGTAGGGAAACAGGACAAATATGATGCCCAAAACCAACCCCTTTCATGTGGTATTGAACAGATAGGAGGACTTTCTTTCTCCATTTGAAAATGTGGACGTTATCAGCACCACTGTCTGATTCCAATCAATGCAAGTCATCAGAATCAGGTTATACACCAACTTATATTTTTGTGTTCATGAAATAAAGAAATAGATATGTGTTAAACATGCTTGTATTATCATTAAACACCTCTAACTTGTTGACAAAAACGTCTCTTTCATAAATAAATATAAATTATATATATAAATAAGGTAGATCCCCTCAATTTGGTCAATTGAAAAGTAGCTCGCATGCAAAAAAGGTGTGGGCACCCCTGCTCTAAAGTGGGCACACCTACTGTTTTTTTAAAAATCTCACAACTGTAAATGCACTATTGTGTCTAAAGCAAGCTGGGGAGTGACCACTTGATGGTCCTTTTAAAAATACATATAAAAGCTTAAGTTAATTTGCCCCCTGCACACTCCACTTGTTTTAAAGTGCAACTACATAGCAAACTAACAGTGGCTAGCAGGAAATAGTTTAAAAATGACACTACTCGTCTCAACGCTTGACAATTGATAACGCTTTTTTTGAACGGTCAATCTCAACCAACAGAAAGAGATGCAATGTGTGTCTTTTTTCTGCGACAGGATGGACAATAACCCTGCTCACCAATGTATACTCAACATCTAATGTGAGCCATTCAGTATTTAGTATAAGTAAATATCCCTCTATTGATTCTGTTGCAAACACAAAGATTAACGGACAAAAGGTTTCAGTGGCGCTGATGATCAGAAGTTTGGATCCATCAGTTACATAAACAACTTATCTTAGCAGTTGTAATAAGCAAAATGTTTCAGTCCGGCCTTACAGTCGACACCTGAAATATTGAAACGCTCAAGTCCACACATGCTTGTTCTACACTCTTCCTCCCCCGCTGTTTGTGTTCACACCGAGGTGAAGTATGTGTGAACGAGAGGTCAGGGGATGTGCAACATTTTCTTAAGACAACTGTTGCTTGGTCAGAACTCAGGAAGAGACTTTTTCATTACCAGGCAAAAAGACAAAAGCTAAAATGGATAAAGTAAATAGGAAGAGAATCGACATGGAGGAGGGACGGTCAGAGGTGGGCCGCACATTACAGGCCTGGGGCCAGCTTTTTACGGAGGTGGAGGTAGACAGAGAGCAGGTGGCGGTTTCGACACACCGATAAGGCAGCCACAGCTGACAGAACGCCTGATAAGCAACCTGTCCGTCAGGTTTGGCAGCCTGCTTGGCGAGGCGTGCGCCTGTGCAAGAGAGAACACGAAAAGCGAGTGACGGCATCTCACCAGCTGTAAGAGCATATTCAGCAGAAGTGCACCTGGCATTGAATTGGAGATTATACTTACTGTAGGCAAATCCTGACTATTCAATTCCAACGCCCAAAGTAGGACATGCGAGGCTTACAGTAGCACTGAATGAATTTAGCACAGATGCTAACCCTGCTTTGCAGCGCTATTGTAAAAAAAGTCCTGATCGAACCACTAATGATACACCTATGAAAACCCCGAAAGGGATAAGTGTTAGAAAATGGATGGATGGATAGACTTTTACACTGCAGGCCAAAAGTGGCCCAAATCGATTTTTTCTAAATCCAATTTTTTTCGGCTGACTGTTTACACTGCAAATAAATAAAAGTGAAAGAAGTATATTTATATAGCGTTTTGCTATAGTGCCTCAAAGTAAAAAAACAATATTTAAGTTACATTTAAACCAGTGTGGGTGGCACTGGGAGCAGGTGGGTAAAGTGTCTTGCCCCAAGGACACAACAGCAGTGAACCTGGAACCCTCAAATTGCTGGCACGGCCGCTCTATCAACAGAACTATACAGCCTCAATAAAATGAAAAAAATAAATAAATAAATAAAATGTGATTTTTATCAGTCTACAGTATAAACACGCATACGCCCCATGTGGCCTCAATGTGGCCTCGACGCCACTTGCTTGCGCAAGATTGATCAAGTGAAAACAAAGGAAATTGACTGGATTCCGTAAATGAACAAGGAATTTGCTAGTACAAACCCTGTTTCCATATGAGTTGGGAAATTGTGTTCGATGTAAATATAAACTGAATACAATGATTTGCAAATAATTTTCAACCCATACTCAGTTGAATGCACTACAAAGACAAGATATTTGATGTTCAAACTCATACATTTTTTTTTTTTTTTGCAAATAATAATTAACTTAGAATTTTATGGCTGCAACACGTGCCAAAGTAGTTGGGAAAGGGCATGTTCACCGCTGTGTTACATCACCTTTTCTTTTAACAACACTCAATGAACGTTTGGGAACTAAGGAAACTAATTGTTGAAGCTTTAAAAGTGGAATTCTTTACCATTCTTTGTTTTATGTAGAGCTTCAGTCGTTCGGCAGTCCGGGGTCGCCGCTGTCGTATTTTACGCTTCATAATGCGCCACACATTTTTGATGGGAGACAGGTCTGAACTGCAGGTGGGCCAGGAATGTACCCCCACTCTTTTTTTACGAAGCCACGCTGTTGTAACACGTGCCGAATGTGGCTTGGCATTGTCTTGCTGAAATAAGCAGGGGAGTCCATGAAAAAGACGGGTTGCATATGTTGTTCCAAAACCTGTATGTACCTTTCAGCATTAATGGTGCCTTCACAGACGTGTAAGTTACCCATGCCTTGGGCAATAATGCACCCTCATACCATCACGGATGCCGACTTTTGAACTTTGCGTCGATAACAGTCTGGATGGTTCGCTTGCCATTCGGTCCGGATGACACGATGTCGAATATTTCCAAAAACAATTAGAAATGTGGACTCGTCAGACCACAGAACACTTTTCCACTTTGCATCAGTCCATCTTAGATGATTTCGGGCCCAGAGAAGCCGGCGGCGTTTCTGGATGTTGTTAATAAATGGCTTTCGCTTTGCATAGAAGAGCTTTAACTTGCACCTACAGATATAGCAACCAACTGTATTTAGTGACAGCGTACCTGAGCCCATGTGGTGATATCCTTTAGAGATTGATGTCGGTTTTTGATACAGTGCCGTCTGAGGGGATCGAAGGTCACGGTCATTCAATGTTAGTTTCCAGCCATGCCTTTTACGTGGAGTGATTTCTCCAGATTGTCTGAACCTTTTGATAATATTATGGACCGTAGACGTTGAAATCCCTAAATCTCTTGCAATTGCACTTTGAGAAACGTTGTTCTTAAACTGTTTGACTATTTGCTCACGCAGTTGTGGACAAAGGTGTGGGGGTGTACCTCGCCCCATCCTTTCTTGTGAAAGACTGAGCATTTTTTGGGAAGCTGTTTTTATACCCAATCATGGCACCCACCTGTTCCCAATTAGCCTGCACACCTGTGGGATGTTCCAAATAAGTGTTTGATGGGAATTCCTTAACTTTATCAGTATTTATTGCCACCATTCCCAACTTCTTTGTCACGTGTTGCTGGCCTCAATTTCTAAAGTTAATGATTATTTGCAAAAAAAATAAATGTTTATCAGTTTGAACATCAAATATGTTGTCTTTGTAGCATATTCAACTGAATATGGGTTGAAAAGGATTTGCAAATCATTGTATTCCGTTTATGTTTACATCTAACACAATTTCCCAACTCAAATGGAAACAGGGTTTTTACTACAAAATAAAATAAAAGTCGTCACCATAGATATGGTCGTCACACCTTAAAATTTGTGTTTGTTTTACTAAGAGATTAAAACTTAGACACACTTTAATGATCCAAAAGGTAAATCATTCCACACAATAGTTCAGTTACCAAGGATAAGGATGGAAAGGATAATGCACACAAGCGCACAAAAAGAGGGTGAAAACAAAAGGTATAAAGTAGACTAAGATGTACCATAGTAGCAATATAAAATAAAACATATATGTAATATTTACATATTATATATACAGTACATAATATATACTTATATATTATATTATGATATGATATTATATTATTACAATATATAACAAATCCCAATTACCATGTACAGTATTACAGTACATGTAACAGCTGCAGCAAAAAAAAGGGCAGCATAAAATAAAGTAGATCCAGCATAAAATATAGAATCGTTGCAGCTGAAATAGACTCCAGCACCCCCGCGGCCCCAAAAGGTACAAAATGTAGAAAATGGATGGATGGTCGCTAACATAGAACCGGTCAGGTAATAGACAAATATCATCCGTAAAAATAAATTAAAGTAATAAAATGTATGAATGGATATATATAGTATGTGTATATATAGTGTAATATATTTGGGAGGGTTCTAATCTTTTTATGGCTGTTAAGTAGAGAAGGCAATCAGGGTGGATTGTTAGCTTTTTTTTTTCAACTAACATGTAAACAAATACACCACAGTGTCAATTCCAGTACTTCAACAATTGCTATTTCTTTGGAAACAAAATATATATTTTTTATATTACATATAGTTTATTATTTGCACACTACTCACTAGGTATGCGGCGAAAATTTGGTCATGTAAAAATTACTTTTCTCACCGAAACCGGATTTTGCTGGCGAGCTGCATCTTTCCCAGTGCACACGAATGACGTAGCTCGCCCACAGTTGACGAAAAACTTACATATGGGTCACATTCAGGTCACATTGCCGTTTAGTCACATTTGAAAAGATCAGATTTGGACTACCTCATCCTGAATCTGATGCAAAACCATTATATTTGAAGCAATTTGGAACGTTTGGATTGGTAAAAAAAAAAAAAAAATCCGGTCTGTGTCACTTGAGGCCAAGAAAATCAGATTTGGTGTGCAGTGTAAACAGGGCCTATTTCTATTTTCAGCATACAACAATAAAACTTTAGACCACAATCAATTCAGTCCAGGTTGCTTTGATTTATTTGAATTATTAAACCATTTCTGCAACAACAGAGGTCTACTCAGCAAGATCTTGGAGACCACAAGGGACATCAGTCGGACAGATCTGATTGAAAGCATGCTTGAAAACCGGCACTTTTTAGTCGCCTTGACACTGGCTGCCTAAAACCAACACCTACAGACCGGCTATAAACCCTGGCAGACGTAGTCCCACCAGAGATACGTCGAAATGCAGCAAGCAAGAAAGAGTAGCAACAACAGTCCCGTGTTCAAAGACATCCTCTCTTCGGTCATGTGCCAGCCAAAAGCTGCATTAAATCGTGGAAAAGTTTCCTGAAGCACGTCCCACCTCTCAGAACACAGAGAACAAGCAGTGGAGTCACTCGGTGGGAAGAACAACCTGACAACCCCTCACCAGAAACAATAATAGAGCTAAAGACAAGCGAGGCACTGCCTCCAGGAGCAGATACCAAATGCGCAGTGTGGAAATGTCTTAACAGACTAAGATCTCGTGTTGGACGAGCTAACGCCACTCTTGCTAAATGGGAGTACCTGAATGACAAGGATGCTATGTGTGACTGGGGCATTGCACCACAGACCATTGAGCACCTCCTGATCTGTCCCCTGTTGCCACCGCCCTGCACAGCATCGGACTTAGCAGAGTTTATTGAGAAGGGACAGCAATCTCGCTAAGCCTTGTAAATGATTGTTTTGTGGACACAACAAGAAAAGCAGTTTTCGCTAAAAGAAATAAAATGCATTGAATTAATCGGCAAACTGATGGCATGAAAAAAATAGTTTTATGTAACATTGTAATGTACATTCTCTTAACTTTAGCACCATATGAGGAGGGCCTAACAAAAGTATAACTTAGGGGAGCAAGATTTTTTTTTTTACACATATATAGTTTCTTGCTTCTTAAGACCGATTGAAATGATAACTTATTCGTGTTTATTATTCAATAAGTTTAGATTTAACTCTAGTTTGTGCACCCCTGGAGGTATAAACTACTCAACCAAAGGTAGATTTGACTAACTACCTGTAGATTCGTTCTGACAAAAGCCAGTATTTTCTTTTTATTATTATTATATATTTTTTTTTAAATTTGGGATAGCCCCTTGAGATGCAGGATTAGATTTTTATGGTGTTCCATACACAAATACACATACAACAAAACAGTGGTCCCCAACCTTTTTGTAGCTGCGGACCGGTCAACGCTTGATAATTTGTCCCGCGGCCCGGCCCGGCGTGGGGGGAGGGGGGGGGGAATTTTATTTTATTTTATTTGTCATGAAAAAGGGAGGTTTCTGTCATGAAAAGGGGAGGTTTTTTATGTTGATTTAATAAAAAAATAAATAATTTTTATTTTATTTAATTAAAAATTTGGGCCGCGGCCCGGTAGTTTGGGAACACTGCAATAAAACACAACAAAAATACACTGCTTTCACACTACACTGTAATTCATTAATGAAAATAGAGAAAAGATTTGGGCCTAAAACAGAACCTTGTGGATCAACTCTATTTGATTGGATTGATGACCATTGACAGAAACATGTTCATATCTGTTGTGAAGATAAGAGTTAAACCAAAGGAAAGCATTTTGACTCTGTCCAATATGATGATGGTAAAGTGCTGTCGTCCATCATCAGCATTTCCATGGTGAAATCACAGATCGCTTTAGCCCTGGAGTTGTCTCTGGCAAACTTTTTGCAATTCTCAAACGCCACAGCGATAAGAAAGTCTCTCTATGCGGCTGGCTTTGGGGCAACTTCTTCAACAGCGCAAGTCTTTGTTGGTTTTCAAAACATTGTCAAAGCGACACAAGCGTTTTAGTTATCTGATGAGGTTTGATGTCTTAAAGTGTGATGATGTTTTCCTCCTTGTGGAATGTTTGCAGAACCTTTGGTGCAAACTGCATGTAAAATGTCTTCCTCTGAAAAAGAAGAAATCCTACACGATCAACGCCATGTTTGTTTATAGTGAGCTCTGGGGAAGTTTACGACAGATTTACAGCATGGAAAGTGAGAGAAAGGGAGCACTTGATTTGCTCACCCTAACCCATTACGGGAAATCTGGTCTCATTGGAGCTTGTGCTTTTTTTAATCGGTAGTCAAAGCTTTTTTTTTTTAAATCTTAGTTATCTGTGTGACGTCATAATTCCTTACATCCTAATATTGGTCATGCACCCTTTTGTACGAAAATATTTTAATGAAAAACGTAAAAAAAACTTGATTATTAGGCATCGCGAGAGTTACTGAAGCCTCACGCAATATTTTTATTTCTCACAACTCGTGACAGTGACACAGGATTACAATTCCAAAAACGTTGCAATGATTTGCTCTGATGAATCAAAACTTACAGATATTATTGAAATAATTATCGTTGTTATATTTTTTTATACTCATTTGTGTCAGTGCATGTATCGTTATAGAGTTTTTAAAAAATGTTTCTTTTACTTCACTGATTGGCTGGCATACATCACAATGTTAGTTTTACTTTTGGTTTCTATTTAGTTATTGTTTTATGTATTACACTCATTATAATGTCACATGGGCAAATTCACAATCTCCACTGTTGTACACAAGGAGTCCATTTATTACGCCCACTCAAATGACCAAATATGTTTTCATCCTTGCCAAATAAAGGGTTGGAAAAAAAGAAAGTCATATTACAGTCCCCAATTAATTTTTTCCTTTGGCATTTCAGTGTGCTTTTTGTCAGCATTCACATGCCCTTTCCGTGGGATTTGCAATTTGTACTTAATATTTTATGTGACTTTTTGTTCTGTTGACTCAGGTCAGCCAACATAGTGATGCATCATTTACATGTTCTGTGGAAAATATTGAATTATGTTGTTTTGATCAAACACGATTTAATCAATTGTCTTTTTCTTATTTGTCTGTATCATTTATTGCATGCCACTTGCATGGTTTGTGCTACATAAACACAACTCTTCTTCAGACAACTCAGAGGATGAATATTTACCCAAAAGACCTGAATCATCCCCTCCTCTTCTTTCTTTTCTCCTCCAGGGAAGCCCCAAAACATTGAGAGCTTGGAGCGGGTCCAGCTGTCAGGGACGTACAATGTCCGCAAAGGGAAGCTTCAGCTGCCAGTCAACCGCTGGACCAAACGGCAGGTTATCCTCTGC
This sequence comes from Nerophis ophidion, assembly GCF_033978795.1. NCBI lineage: Eukaryota > Metazoa > Chordata > Actinopteri > Syngnathiformes > Syngnathidae > Nerophis > Nerophis ophidion. The sequence continues at coordinate 26,211,918 of NC_084624.1, read as the reverse complement.
GGCACCTGCCTCATTGTCTCCTCTGTCAAGGAGAGCCAGACGGGGAAGATGCACATCCTGCCGCTCATTGGAGGGAAAGTACGTCACAAGGCTTCTACACCAATGCTAAAGCCGTAATGTTCACCTACCGCTACAATGCAACACCTTATCAGATATATTTTGACCTTCAGCTCATTTACAGTACATATTTTATCCCTGCAGCTATCAAAGTAGCTTTACTTAACTACCTTTCAGGGAAGAAAATTTGACCTTTTATCCATGTATCGCTTTATAAAGCTGGAGGATTAGCTCTCAGGGCTCTTCTACCCTAAGAAAGCCTCTCAGCGCTCACTTTTCACAACCATTCCTCAACATGCATGTGCCTGCAAATCTTGCATATACAGAATGTAGCGTACTTAAAATCTTTTCCTTTTCTTAAAACTAGACAGTGCGTCTTATAACCCGGTGCACTTAATGTACGGAATAATTTTGGTTGTGCTGACCGGCCTCGAAGCTATTTTATTTGATACATTGCGAAATGATAAGTGTGACCAGTAGATGGCAGTCACACACAAGATATACGTGTAGACTGCAATATGACTCAAGTACACAACACTAAAATGTTATATGTTCCATTGAAAATATAAAACATTGCACACAGCGCTCAAAAATCTATCAACATTTTTTGGTACGACTTTAGTAAGCTATGAAGCCACACCGCTTGATGGATTGTACTGTGGTTCAACATACGAGTATTATTATGGTATGTGTATAAGGCAAGACATTATCTGCCGGTGTCTTTAGCCATGCAAAAGCAACTTTTCTTACCTTCTGGTTCATGCTGATTTGTATTTGGGATCTCGATAAGTTCTGAAAATGTGCGCACTTCCACCTTTTAGTCGTAGTAGATAAGCTTCTTCTTTTTCTCTATCTTCATGTTATGGGACATTCATCGTCCGCTGTTGCCATTTCTAATATAAGTAGTGTAAAGTTGTTACTTATATCTGTCAGTAAACTCTCCATAAAAGCGCTAAAACATACCGGTGTAGTGACTTTACATAGTTCACCAAAGGAACTTTAGTTACTCGAGCGTTCTGGTTGTACGTTTTTTCACTGGACACATTGTTATTGTTACTGCACTAGTGAGCCACGGAAGATGCTGCTCCGTTATTCCATCCATCCATCCATTTTCTACAGCCTTTTCCCTTTAGGATCGCTGGGGGCGCTGGTGCCTATCTCAGCTACAATCGGGTGGAAGGCGGGGTACACCCAGGACAAGTCGCCATCTTATCGAAGGGCCTGCTCCGTTATTGATTGAAGTAGTCTGAATGTCATTAAAGCAGTTAGCTCCATCTTTTGACACTTCTTCCACTCCCGTCCTTGCACGCTACACCGCTACAACAAAGATGACGGGGAGAAGACGCTGTCAAAGGTGAGCCACGTAAATAAGCCCGCTCACAAAACGGCGCAACCTGAATCGACTGTCAGAAAGCGGCTTGAAGATGATTTGTTAAACATTATCCATGCAACATTTTGACCAAAGAACCACCATTACATGTTATGTAGACCACAAGGAAGAGTTTTCCATTTAGAAAAAATATATATATTGTGACCCCTTTAATGCGCCCTATAATGCCTTTTGGTATAAAAATAGACCTGACTAGACCCGCTCATCGGCAGAGCACCTTATAATTCGTCGTGCCCTCTGGCCTGGAAAATACAGTACTATAAGTCTGTAAGATGGAGAAGAAGCAATCGTGTGAGTGAAAAGTGCTTCAACAAAGTTTGTTTTTACAAGTTGATCCTACATTTGGGTATAAATTGTATCATGTAGTGAAGGGTCAAACTATACTGAAGCATGGGTGCCTCATGAAACATGATGAGTGATACTGTGTCCCTCGAAGTGTGTGTGTCACTTTAAGAAAAAGCCATGTGACCGATACAGCTGCGCTGTCATTTGACTGAGAAGCGCCAAACTGACTTCGTCATTTATTTTGGTTCACAAGTGACAGCTCGTACGGAAAGATGTCGAATCATCGATCTGAATGGAACTAAGAAAATGAAACAAATATATAAAACAATATATAAAATACTTATAAATGGAACTAAGAAAAGGTACAAATCCAAAGAATGGGATAATGCTGATTTTGCAGAACCAAATACGATAATTGGTTTTCTTTCCTACACTTCAACCTACACCCTTTCGGCTCAATCATTGCTCAAATGAGTGTTTTTTTTTTTTTTTTTTTTTTTTTCTTTTCTTGTTGTTGTTCTTTGTTTTATGTGAAGATTGCCGAAATAAAATACATTGATTTCCTTGTTTACTATTTCCCTATTTTACCAGACTTTATAGCATTTTGTATTCCTTTTTCCGTGCAGCAATTCGTAATAAACAAAACAAAAAACAGTAATATGTGATAATTTTATTTGCAGGTCAAATGTGACTTTTTTAATTATTGTTTTTAATTATTTGTTTGTTTTAATCAACACAGTATCAGTACGGTGTCAATACAGCCACTGAGTGTGCCATACACTCACTGAGAGTCATTCACTCCTCAATAGTATCAGGCGTTAAGGCCTTAACATCTACTTATTGTTGATCATGTTTACTAATTATATAATATTATTTTAAATATGCGTTTTTGTGTTTTACATGCACCTGGGGTTAGGCTGATTGGCAACACTGAATAGGCCCTAGTGTGTGAACGTGAGTGTGAATGGTTGTCTATCTGTGTTGGCCTTGCGATGAGGTGGCGAGGTGTCCAGGGAATGTACCCTGCTATCCGCCCGAGTGCGACTGGGATAGGCTCCAGCCCTGAGAGGGACAAGCGATAGAAAATGGATGGCTGGAAGTGGGTCAAACTTGAGCCTTGATGCTAGAATTTGGTTTAAAGTGATTATCGTAAGCCCAACTGTGAACAGTGTGCGCCTGCAGCTTTAATGCTAATGAGCTGTTTGCCCACGCATGTCTGCTAGCATAGCATTAATGTCACATTTAAACAACAACCTCATGCTACGTTAGCCTATGCACAGAGGAGAAAGCGCTCAAGTAGTGAAGCCTGCTTTATTATTTTCTCTTTTTTTTTTCCTTAACAGTCATGGTCAAAAAGGTTGTTTCAATAATTTTGCCGCTTCAATTTACATTTTTACAGACACATAAAATGTGAGGCAGCAAATTTGTTGAAAGACAAATTTAGATAACTCTCCAAACTTGTGGCCACGTCTGTAACTCGGGGTGGGTTAATATTTATAGAGAGGGCAAGTATTGGCACATCCCTCTAACTGTGTGTGTCTGATGTCTGCAGGTGGAGGAAGTGAAGAAGCACAATCACTGCTTGGCCTTCAGCTCTGCCGGGCCTCAGAGTCAGACCTACTACGTCAGCTTCGACAGCTTCACGGAGCACCTCCGCTGGCACAGACACGCTGCCAAGGTACCGCCAGCAAAAAAGGGCGTCAGAGTGAGATGGAGCGAGGGAATGCATGCATATGCTCCCACGGCTTTATTTACGGGTCAACTGCATTATATATCACAAGCACACGTGACTGCAAAGGGGGCACAAAGTAACAGCCATGATCACAGAGCATGTGCAAGCACAGCAAAGTGAACATATTTCACTGTAGTTGACACTTTGGTGTGGAACTCAAGGGTCACCCCTCCTTGCTCTCTCTCGCTCGCTCGCTCTCTCTCCTCTCCTTTTTCTCACTTGAACTGAAGTAGGTCATAGCCAGAAAACCTCTTTTCTAAATATTAACAGGAGCGTGCATGTCACCAGCACCCAGGGGACCACTCAGAATAGCAGCCTGCATAGAGGCAACACGTGCCCTAGCCTAGACCGCACAAACGTGGCCCAAGTGTTTTGCCTTTTCACCTTTAGTCAGGAGGTAGATGCTTGTCAGACAGCTGGTTCGTGCATTGCAAGAGTAGCTCTAAAGCGGTTGGACCCAGTGTGGATGGAAACTTTGGAATTGGGTTTTCAGGCAAAAGGCCAGTTTGCCTTAAGGCACTGCCTTTAGTTAGGGACCAAGCCCTCAACTGATAGAGGACACAGCCCCCTCATTCTGGCATCAATTGTTTCCTTTGGGATGAGTGTAGTAAATAATTCCAACACTGTCAAATTCTTATATGATGTAATCTGCCTGACGTTGTTAAGGCTTAGAAAATAGACCGGAAGTATCTCACTAAAGTGAATATAGTTCTCACATTTCAACAACTATTCAGTGTACAGCTTGAAAGCAATATATATTTACTCTACTATGACAATAAGTTGACTCAGAGATAGACATAAAACATTGACAGTACGATAAAGCAGTATGGTAACGTTAGGCTAAAGTATTACGTTATGGTATTATAATTACAGCCTTGAAATGTGTTATTTTGAAATAACTTTTCAGCTAAACAGTCATTTTAAACAACATAATAGAACATGATGACATTGGAGATTATGTATGTAAAATAGATAACAAAAATAAATACGTATATTCTTTCTACATAAGTAAATGATAATGCCTTTCTTAAAGTGGTCCTTTCATGCAAACCCAACTTTTGTTACCTATTTGTAACTGCTTATGTGTATTTGGGATCTGCATAAGTCCCGAATATTTGAAATCAAACAGTAAAGGCATTGCGGAGATATTTATAAAACAATCTTGTTTTGCGGATTATCCTGCTCAGTGGCCTTGTGGTTAGAGTGTCCGCCCTGACATCGGTAGTTTGTGAGTTCAAACCCCGGCCGAGTCATACCAAAGACTATAAAAATGGGACCCATTACCTCCCTGCTTGGCACTCAGCATCAAGGGTTGGAATTGGGGGTTTAATCACCAAAATGATTCCCGAGCGTGGCCACCGCTGCTGCTCACTGCTCCCCTCACCTCCCAAAGGGTGGAACAAGGGGAGGCGTCAAATGCAGAGAGTAATTTCACCACACCTAGTGTGTGAGTGGGACTATTATTGGTACTTTAACTTTAAATGTACTTGTAGAAATGTACCTAAACATTCTCACTCAATTCAGTCAATTTTATTTGATGTAAAACCGGCTGTGCCACAACATCATGTCCCCGATTAAACCCAATGAAGGACAATACTTTAATTAGCTCAAATCACTACATAAACTGTCAGCCTCATCTAAAGTAAAACATGCCTCACTTTTAACCTTTATGATGTGTGGCAATGTCCCTGCAACAGTGAAGAAGTCGCTTCGAGTGTGCAAACATTTGTCCTGCATTAGTTCAACAACAGACTTTCATAAAAACAAGTATCTTCCATTTTCTTGTATCTATGACACTAGGAGACAATGAAACGGTAAGCAATAACAGTTGGTTAAAACTGTGTTACTGGTATGTTAGCAATTATAGCTAAATTTTTTGTGTAGCTTTTTAGCCTTCTAATGACAATAGCACCACAGTGGCCAAAACTACTTTTAGTTGGATCAGTGCCTACCGTGTTTCGCAATGGACCAGTTAGTAATATAATCCGTTATTTCGATCGCAAGCCTCGATTATGTAGCCTATAACATACCAAGCTGTATTAGCCGGCTCGGGCCTCTATTGTTTCCAAGGTTTCAAAGCAACAGTGGAATGTTTTAACATGATTTAGAAGAGAAAAGCATTTAATTGTCAATATAAACGTGCTTACGTCCGGGATCTAACGTTGGAGAGAAACATATTAGGAATACGTTTAACCTTAGCCAGTGTATAGTACTAGGTTCGATACAGTTGATACACCCGCATGCGACCTGAATGATTTTAATTTTACTGTACAGATAAAATAACATTTCAGTGGTTTTGAAAACCGTCAATTTTTAATACCACCATATACTTTAAAACCTGTAACCGGCCCATGCCTGCAAACGGTCATTATTGCCTAAATATCTGGCAAGACGAGGGAGTGCCTAGAAAATGTTGTCTTACCACGACGTGGGACGGCGTGGCGCAGTGGGAGAGTTGCCGTGCGCAACCCGAGGGTCCCTGGTTCAAATCCCACCTAGTACCAACCTCGTCACGTCCGTTGTGTCCTGAGCAAGACACTTCACCCTTGCTCCTGATGGGTTCTGGTTGGCGCCTTGCATGGCAGCTCCCTCCATCAGTGTGTGAATGTGTGTGTGAATGGGTAAATGTGGAAGTAGTGTCAAAGCGCTTTGAGTACCTTGAAGGTAGAAAAGCGCTATACAAGTACAACCCATTTATCATTTATTTACCCACAGTCAAGGATGGTGGTGGATGAGTGCTGCCAACAATAGGGAGTGATTGTTCATTGCAAGGAAAAAATATTTCAGAAAATAGTCATCATAAAACAATCATAATTCAAATCAAAGAGTGTAGATAACATACTTTCAGTCGTCATATGCACAATTTAATAAGTGTTTTCAGCCTGGATTTGAACATTACCGTGTTAAGACATTTAGCCTCTCATCCAAGTAGTTTTCATCACTTCATGCTCACAGACTTAGCTTGGACAGATCTAGTCTGAGCACTTGGTGCACAGGTCCTAATTATTTATCCTCTAACATGAAGAGGAGCGTATGCACAGGAAGGAATGCTTATGTTTTTTTGTGCGGTAAAAAAGAATGTGTCCTTCAATAAATGTTAATCATAGAATCGAAACGCTGGTACACTAAATCACATCGTTCATACACTAAATGGAATCGTATCGAATCGTCCATATACTAAATCCAATCGTTCCCTTTTTAAAGAATAATTAATTTTTTAATCACAACTTAACTCATGCATTGTGACGCGAATCGAAGCGTCCATTACTCCAGCAGAAAGACTGCTAAGTAACAATGGTGCTCATACTAATTAGTGACACGTTTTACACCAGGGGTGTCAAACTGGTTTTCACTGAGGGCCACATGGCAGTTATGGCTGCCATCAGAGGGGCGCGTGTAACAGTTAATAATGTGTGATTTTGCCTCTGGATTTCATTATTAATCATATAAATTGTTATAAGTAGACTGTTGATTTTACTTTAAAAACTTTACATTTATAACATGTTACTGTAAAATAGTCTTTTTTTTTTGTAATTTTTTTTTTTTTACAACATTTTACGGTAAATGGAAAAACAGTACCACTGTTTTTTGGGGCGGGGGTTACGGAAAAAGCTGCCAGCTTAGTTGCCAGAATTTCTGTGTTAAATTGACATTGTTTTTTACAACATTATATTGTTAATGGAAAACAGTAAAAGTTATTTTTTTATTCTGGCAATTTAGCTGCCAGTTTTTCTACGTAAAAACAAATGTACCGTCTATCCATTTACTGTACAGTAGTACACCATTAAAAACAACAACCGTAGATTTTACAGTCAATAACTGGCAGCTCAGTCAACAGAATTGTTAACGCGACCCCAAAAAGGACAAACGGTAGAAAATGGATGGATGGATGCTCCAAAGAACAACGTAAAATGTATTGTCATTTTTATTAATTTAATGGGTAGCTTGCTGTAAAGTTAAGTATTTTCATTTAGGCAAAAACATGATGGAAAGTATGGTAATATACTGTAATATTTCTTGCAATAATGGATACCATTCAAGTTTAAAAGGTATGCAATTTCAAGCAGTACATACATTTTTCTGTAAAAATTTAAAAAATCAATGAGTGAGAAAATATTAAGTAATCTATTGACACATCATTTCCAGGTGTTTACAGGACAGATAAAATGATGTGGCGAGCCAGCTCTGGCCCCCGGATCTGAGTTTGACACCTGTGTTTTTTTTTTTACAAAATATGGACTTGGTCACTGTGAATTTTACTCATGTGTGATAATAATCAGAGTAAATTTAGACTACTATACATGATGTGCACTGACTACTCCAAACTGCATCAAACTTTCATTTCTATAGTATTATCCTTCAAGGGTTGGCCAGGGAACCATTGATCCAATCACACTTTTAGCTAGAAACATGGTGATGCAATGTGCTCTTAGGTCAGGTAACTAACCTGCTGGAGTAACCCTGGCTACGCCGATAGGTCTAAGAAGATTGGCCACTTAGTGTCATTTGACCCTTTAGCCATAAGCTACACACACATAATCTTGTTTACCTGCCTGTGTCTTATTAACTGTGTGTCTCTGTGTTTATTGCGTCTAGATGGTGTCTCAAAGGATCAACTCAGTCGATCTGTCCTTCTGTAGCCTGGAGCAGCTTCCCCCCAACCTCTTCTACAGCCACGACCTCACCCATCTCAACCTCAAACACAACTTCCTGCCCGCCGACCACTGGCTACAGCAGCTGCAAAGGTACGACACCATTGCTAATGTCTAGCAGGACATAAAGTCACACTTGTTTGCATGCGTAGATATGATGAGATGGGCTATTGAATAGGTAGATTGTGACAAGAAGCAATATGGCACCTGGCAGGCCATGACAGACCAGTTTGAATCACTTAAGTGGCCCCTGCAGTTTGCACGCCAGAAATAAGCGGGGCCGCACAGAGCCCGAAGAGGCTAGCCAGGGCTGTGATGTACCAGACGCGGCCAAATGAGCCCAGAAGGCCAGAATCATCTGCAGGGAGGCTTTTAATGTCCCTGGCCCTTTTCGCTCCCTCTCCGTGGGCACCATCTGCTGCTTGCTTATTGCGGGGTCTAGATTAAAGCGCTACAGCCAAGACGTGTGTATATACACGATGTGGGCAATTGTGTGTTGCATGCAATAGCTTTGTGTGTGTGGGATTTTACAGACAGACAGAGCAATCTCCCTTGTATCCAACAAAAAATGTTTCTGTGGGCTACAGATAATGCAACAACAGGAATGAGTGGTTGTGCTCGTGTGATCTTACATGCCACCAGCCTGTGAGTCTGCTTGAGATAAAGTTGTGAATGAGTTGGAATGACAAATGCTTTTTCTTGGCCATTTATTTACATCTGCAACATGATGATGAATGGATGAAAGGGGTCTCAAAGGACTCATAGCGCCCAGATGACCAAAATTTCACGAAAAAGTTATCTTTTTTTGTTTTTGAAAACGAATCTACCCATTTCCCTTAACCCATCCAACAATCTATTTTCTACCGCTTGTCCCTTTCGGGGTGTCGGTGGGTGCTGGAGCCTATCCTTGGACAAGTCGCCACCTTATCGCAAGGCCAACACAGATAGACAGACAAAATTCACACACTCATGCCAATTTAGTGTTGCCAATCAACTTATTCCCAGGTGTATGAATTGATTAACGTGGACCCCGACTTAAACAAGTTGAAAAACTTATTCGGGTGTTACCATTTAGTGGTCAATTGTACGGAATATGTACTGTAGTGTGCAATCTACTAATAAAAGTATCAATCAATCAATCAATCAAAGCATGTCTTTGGATGTGGGGAGAAGCCGGAGTGCCCGGGGAGTACCTCCAAACTCTACACAGTTATGTCACCGTGCTGCCCATTTCCCATAATATAAATTAGTTTTTGAGTATTTTTTGTAGATAACTAAATGTACTTGGAACGCCCCCTTTCAATTGCCAGACTCGATATGTCACCCCCTCTTGGTGTGGCTTGATGTTTTTATGGCCCTAGTCCATGATTGCTTCAAAACTGATATTGTTATGACCAAAAAATATAAAGGAAAACATCAGTAGAAGAGAATACTATCGGCTTATCGTCTTTTTCTGAGCACCAGATCTGCACTTTTTTCTCTTTTTTTCTGCAGGTTCTGACTCAGTTTTTCTTCTTTCAGGGGTGCTCCTGATTTTTGGGATCACAGTTGGCTTGTTTTAAAAAAACAAAAACGTTTTCCACACAAACTCTGACCCTTCTTCTTTGAAGTCAATATCATTAAAATGATCACTGAAAATTATTTTCCTCTCCCTTGTTCCGTCCCATTTTGCAACTATTATATTTTATATTATATTTTCCTCATGTTCCCATCATTTAGAAATGTTTGCAGGCTGACCCCTTCTTTATTTGTATTGGTACGACCTGCAACGATGCCACCGGCAGACATATTTGATAGTTACTTTAAATTCTTAAATTATGCGCTAAAATAACATGATTCAAGATGAAGATGCGACCAAAACACATACTGTGCAAAATGAAATTTCCTCCAGTTGTCTGTGGGTGATGTCAGCAGGCTGATGCCGGCCCGCCAACATTTTGGAGAATAAAGTGGGCGTTCCAAACTTGTTAGAAGACGAGCCTAAAATCCTACTGTGTCTATACTACCTGTGGACACCATTTTGGGTCCAGACCTATGAAATAGAGACATGGCCAACAATATTGACACCCCTGCATTTCTGTCAGATAATGCACCACTTCTCCCAGAAAATTGTTGAAATGATAAATGCTTTGGTATTCACATGTTTTTTTAATTGTTTGCATTGGAACAACACAACCCCCCCTCCACACACACACACACACACACACACACACTGAAAAATAGTTTTATTCTAAGCATGTGATGCTCCTTTAATTTATCATTGACCTGTAGCAAGTTACGGGTGCTGGCAATATCGAAATCCCTCTTGCAGCCAGTTAAAAAAGAAAACAGTTGACTCAACCTTTGTGTTGTGTGTGCCACACTGAGCATGGAGAAAAGAAAGAAGAGCAAAGATCCCTCAGAAGATTTGAGAACCAAGATTCTGGAAAAGGATGGACAATCTAAAGGCTACAAGTCCATCTCCAGAGATCTAAATGTTCCTGTGTCAACTGTGCGCAGTGTCATCAGTAAGTTTAAAGCCCATGGCACTGTAGCTAACCTCCCTGGATGTGAAAGGAAGAGAAACGTTCATGAAAGACTGCAATAAAGGATTGTTAGCATTGTGGATCAAGAACCTTGAGCCACTTCTAAACAAATTCAAGCAGACCTGCAGACACACAGTACAACAGTGTCAGCTCGCATTATCCGTCGCCATCTCAATGAAAAGGTCCGCAATGTTGGAGACCGAGGAGGACCCTGCTGCTGACACAGAGATATAAAAAAAGCAAGACTAGAGTTTGCAAAAACTTAACTGAGGCAGCCGAAATCCTTCTGGGAGAACGTCCTGTGGACAGATGAGACTAAAATGGAGCTTATTGGTAAAGCACATAATTACACTGTTTACAGAAAACAAAATAAGGCCGCCAGTCAAACATGAAGATTCAATGATGTTTTGGGTTTGCTTTGTTGCTTCTGGTATCGGATGCCTTGACTGTGTACATGACACAATGAAATCTGAGGAGTACCAAAGAATTTTGGGGCATAATGTAGGGTCCAGTGTCAGAAAGCTGGGTCTCCGTCAGAGGTCATGGGTTTTCCAGCTGGACAACGACCCAAAGCATACTTCAAAAAGCACACAAAATGACTTAAGACAAAGCTCAGGAGAGTTCTGAAGGTGGCCATAAATGAGTCCAGATCTAAATCCTATAGAACATCTGTGGAGAGATCTAAAAACAGCAGTTGGGAGAAGGCACCGTTCAAATCTGAGAGACATGAAGGAGTTTGCAAAAGTAGAGTGGTCCAAATTTCCAGTAGCAAGGTGTAAGAAACTCATTGATAGTTACAGGAAGCAATTGATTTCAGTTATTTTTTCCAAAGGGTGCACACCCAAATATTGATTTGAGGGTGCCAATTATTTTATCCAGTCCATTTTTGGAGTTCTGTGTAAAATATCAGATTTTGCTTATGTGTGTAATTCCAATACAAACAAAATAAATAAACATGTGAATACCAAAACATTTGTGATTTCAGCAATTTTCTGGGAGAAGTGGTGCATTTTCTGACATAAATGCAGGGGTGCCAATATGTTTGGCCATGACTGAAAGTGCCTATGTTTTCAGCATTAGATGAGCCCTTTAAAACCTAAGTGAGATCCCCTAGTGGCCAAACATTGAAACATGGCCTTATTAAAACCAGAGTCGGCTCATCTTCATTTGACTCAGTGTTATACACAAGGAGGTCAGTAATGAGAAAGAGATATTAACAGAGGGTGGAGAGTGTAAGTTAAAACAGAACCTACTACTTTCTGGCCCTGTATGAATGTGTTTGGATAACGTTGTGAAGGTCTCTGTTTGCACGGAGTACAAATACAGGCAGTGTGTCTGTGACATCTAACATGGAGTCACAGTGCTTTTGTTATTCCTCCCAAGAGGAGAGTGAGGCGTTGAACCCCGCCTCATGCCATCTTTGCTCTGTGGCCAAATACCTACTGGTGGATCAGATATGCATAATCAGTTGTCTGGGAGACTAGCAGTTTCCTCTGGCATTAAACAGCTTTCCCAGCATGCATCTCTCTGCCTCTCTCACACTCTCTCCGAGACCGAGGTCATCCCTCACCGGCTGAAGCGCCGTGCAAATGTGTTTGGCCTGTTTATTTGCATATGTGGGTATACTTAAGCAAGTTGTGAAGCAGCTTCTGACACACGACTGGACATGATGAAGGGTGTTTATTTATAATAGGCTAAGAATTCAACGAGATCACGCCACTATTGTTAAACAGAACATCGTAAGTATTTGTACAGGGCTTACGACGGTATAGCTGGACAGCACTTTGAGAGCATAAATCCCCACCAAACTAGCCTAGTGCAGTAATTCCCTTCTGAGGAGATTTTTAACTTTCTATGTTCTTTGTCAGGCTTCTCCTCCAGTTGAACCTCTGCTACTCCTTTGGGAATTACGTGGTGTTCAGTCGCGGGGCAGCCCCGCTACGGGCGACTTCCTCTTTTGTTGTTTGGTCTGACTGGGGCCTTTGAGACAGTTTTTTTTCTTTATTTGGCTTCTGAAGACAGTTCTTCTGAATCTGAGACTCTGAGTCCGGTCCTCTAAGGAAAGATGATAACTTGCCAAAGTCACTGTTGAGCACAGTACCTATACTACCAATTTCCACTGCAAAGTACTGTGTAACATTTCTAGTACTTGGTCAGCATGCCCAGATGAAACATTATGTGCTATGTAAATACCTGCTGGTTTCTTATTGATCGGATTTGTCATTGCCAAATTGAATAATTTGGGTACACAGGGTCGCGGGTGGCGCTGGCGCCTATATCAGCTACAAGCGGGCGGAAGGCGGGGTACACCCTGGACAAGTCGCCACCTAATCGCAGGGCCAACACAGACAACATCCACACACACATTCACACACTAGGGCCAGTTTAGTGTTGCCAATCAACCTATCCCCAGGTGCATGTCTTTGGAAGTGGGAAAAAAGGGAATAAGCGGTAGAAAATGGATGGATGGATGGCTACACAGGGTATAAAAATAGCTTAACCTGTTGCTGTGCGTTAGCTTTGAATGTTTTGTACAACGCAATATCCACTTTGCTGCAGCGCTTCGTTTATTTGCTGCATCCAGTCTACTCCCAAAGAAAAATATTAGTCTCCAGTATGGTTGTACAGTATACCGGTACTAATAAAGTGTAACGGTACTCATGAATTGAAAACGGTACTATACTGGATTTGAAAAATACCGTTACTTTTTTTTACCCGCATGCTGCCATGCAGGGGTGACGTTCAGAGTGGAGGTGCATGTTTAGTGTGTCAGCGCGCACAAGGAGAAACAGTGAGGAGAAGAAAAATGGCAAATCAAGACAATTCTACTAGTTAAAAAAGAGAATGCGTGAAGCGAAATATAAAGGTATTTTGAGCTTCAAAACTATCAATAAAGATAATGCTTTAAACACGGAAGTGCCAATCTGCAAGCGCATTATTTAAAACATGCCTCACCAAAGGTGGCATGATTTAGGTATTACCACTTTTGCTTTAAACTTAGTTCAACCATTAAATAACAAGCAGTCAGATCGACAGATAATTTAGTTAAGTAGCTCCTCTGTTGTGCAAATACAGTTACGTAGACACGCACACAGTTGCTTGGTTTAATGACAAATATTAGCGGCGTTAAAACCCCCACGTAGCGTAAACTAATGCTTGTAAAATGACTGAATTTTGTAATAAATTGCTACAATTTGTGTTTTATCCTTAGTGTGTGTTTTACCTGCTACATGTCCTACCTGTGTAGTTTTAGCCATAATAGTGTTTTTAGTAATTAGAAATTATTGTATTTGTATATATATATCTGTGTTGGCCATGCAATGAGGTAATGACTTGTCCAGGGTGCACCTAAATCCCGCCCTAATGAAGCTGGGATAGGCTCCAGCCCTCTGTTACCCGGACAGGGACATGTGGTCAAAATGGAAACCATATCTCATAAAGCATAATGTCAATACATCTTTATATTATATTCTAACCTAATCCTAGATTATGCCAGACTATATGTAATATTAAAAATTGTAAATTGTGCTTTGAGCGCAACAAGAAAAGCCCAATGGATTTAATGCCTTTTAAGTTTTATTTTAATAAATTGTTCTTCAGGTGCAAAAAGAAACATTTCATATCATGAGTTTTTGTAAAAATTAAGCCAAAAATTAATTGTTTTTGTGGTCCCCTTTATTTTGAAATGTATCAAAACACCTATTTGTACTGGTACCAAAATATTAGTATTGGGACAACCCTAGTCTCCAGTATTGATGTAACGATAAATGGTATTAATGAAAACAACAAACATTACTGTCTTTTCCCAATAAAAAAACGGCATACCCCAATTCAAGCCTATATAAATACATTGCTGTCTGGGCAACTAAGCTATTTAGTTGTGCACAATGAACCTTCAAACTGTGCTTTCTTAGGACAGAGTGATTGTTTTATACTCAGAGGAATATAAGATGGAGGTGTTTTTATGGTGCCTTCACTAACCACTGAACAAAGTAGGGCACCACAACACCCACCAGAAATAATAAATAATAGTTTGTTTCATTTAGATAAATCTTTAAAAAAAAGATAAAAATAGTTAGACAAAAACATCAGTGAAGCATCAGAAACACACAACATGAAAAATAGTCAATTTTAACAGTGTGCATTTATTTTAGTTACTATAAACCAAATAACTTAGTCAAAATATTTCAGTGTGTCTAAGTACTTTTTAAGCACATTCAAAACTACTAATTTTGGTCACCTATGTGGATACCACGACTACATGAAAAAAATACTTTCTTACCTTTATTTGTGTTTCCTCATAAATTGAAGCAGTGGGGGAGGAGCTCCTCACTGTCTGGCCAATTACTTTGTCTTAATCAAAATAAGTATGTCCACCTCGCTGTGACGTCGCGACGTAGCAAACATAGCTCAAGCCAAAATGCATGAACATTATGATTTTTTTACCCTTTTTAAGTCCAAAATGTATCCTAGGTTACACCAGATATCCTTCCAGAACCATTCCTGGCAGGGAATTTAACCCTCACTTTCTGCTACGTTAGGCAGAAGCGTACACCATTACACCACAAGAGATTAACAGAAGAAAAGAGTGTGAAATGTTATAGGTCGCTCATAAATTCCATTGACATTTCCTACAATATTTTTGATTGCCATAGCACAATAGGGAATATGCACATTTGTTCCTACAAATAGAAGACTGCGGTTTTAAAAAAGACAGTTGGCAACCCTAATTTTGGTGTAGAAAACCATGTGTGATAATGCTCCAAAGCATTGAAACCTGTGCTTTTCTACACCAAAATTCAAGTATTTATTCTTCCTTTTCTACAGATTTTGGCGGGCTCTACCTTCCACATGTTTCATCCGATTCAAACCATTACAACTTCAAACTAAAGCCTATTCTGGTATTGCGGGCTTTCTTTTAAAAAATTCCAAGAATTCCAGGTTTTCCGGGACATTTTTCCCATTCAAAATGAATTGGCCATTTTTCAAACGCCCACCATTTCCACATTTTTCAACTGATTCAAACCATTCCACCTTCAACATATTCCACTCATCCCAGAAATTCAAACCATCAGTATTTTTTTTTTTTTCCTTTGTTCTGGCGACTACTCCTTCCACATTTTTCAACCCATTTCAACCGTTCTACTCTCAAGTTTTTCGTCTTAATCAGGACACAAAACTTAGTTGTTTTTTTAAATGGAAAAATCCAGGTTTTCCCGAAATTCCTGGAATTCCATAATACAATTTCTCAATTAAAAATTTCAACATTTCCCGACCAATTTGAAAAATTCCAACACCAATCATTTCAGCTCATTCAGAACATTCAAGTCTCTTAACATTTTCCCAAAAATTCCCGCTTTTCCCGAAATTCCCAAATGTCCATGAAATTCCAATTGAAATGAATGGGACATTTTTTCAATTCCCACACTTTTCTTCCGATTCAACTCGTTATTACTCCAAAAATATTAAGACTGTTCAAAATTGTGTGCTTTCCTTCAATATTTTTTTTTTAATTCCCGGATTTCCAAGAATTCACAGTTTTCAGGGACATTTGCCCCTTTAAAATAAAATGTCCATTTTTTAAACTTCCACTATTCGCACGTTTTTCAACCTATTCAAACCGTTGCACCTTCAACACATTCAACTCATCCAACTAACACTTTCCCACTCTTCAATATTCAAACAATTCTTCCATTCATACTACATTCTGTCAGCGTTTCGGTTCAACTTCGTTGAAGCATTCACACGCAATTCCTTCAGGAATTGCCTCATCTAGTTGTTATTGTTCATGTGTCTCTTGTTCTGTTGAATGCAGCAAATTCTCCCTATATTATTTTTAAATGTTCCCTTCACCAGGAGCTATTCTGCAGTCCCTCATAGAGCTCTGTCAAACTCATCCCTCTAATCCTGCTAACCGACAAACAGACTTTTAAGATCATAAACTCATCAGTGGCAGAGATGAAATCGTCAGCACAGCTTCAGACAGGCTCACACTAGGAGATGGCACGATAGGACAGACGAGTGGAGCAGGGGAGTGATATGAGCATTACTCAGCAGATTGCAGAGGGGGATTTTATGGGTGAATGACATGCACAAACACACAGGTTGCTTGCAGAAATCACTTGGCCACCTTAATCGATCACTCTGAACCTTTTTGGTTCACCTTGATGGTATGCATGTACAAACCCCGTTTCCATATGAGTTGGGAAATTGTGTTAGATGTATATATAAACAGAATACAATGATTTGGAAATCCTTTTCAACCCATATTCAATTGAATGCACTACAAAGTCAAGATATTAGATGTTCAAACTCATAAACTTTTTTTTTTTTTCCGCAAATACAACCCCCGTTTCCAAATGAGTTGGGAAATTATGTTAGATGTAAATACAAACGGAATACAATGATTCGCAAATCATTTTCAACCCATATTCAGTTGAATATGCTACAAAGACAACATATTTGATGTTCAAACTGATACACATTTTTTTTTTTTTTGCAAATAATCATTAACCTTAGAATTTGATGCCAACAACATGTGCCAAAGAATTTGGTAACGGTGGCAATAAATACTGATAAGGTTTGGGTATGCTCATCAAACACTTATATGGAATACCCCACAGGTGTTCAGGCTAATTGGGAACAGCTGGGTGCCGTGATTGGGTTTAAAAGCAGCTTCCTTGAAATGCTAAGAAATTCACAAACAAGGATGGGGTGAGGGTCAACACTTTGTAAGCAAATTGTCGAACAGTTTTAGAACAACATTTCTCAACGAGCTATTGCAAGGAATTTAGGGATTTTACCATATACGGTCTGTAAAATCATCAAAAACTTCAGAGAATCTGGAAAAATCACTGCACGTAAGCTATGATATTACGGACTTTTGATCCCTCAGGCGGTACTGCATCAAAAAACAAAATCAGTGTGTAAAGGATATCACCACATGGGCTCAGGATCACTTCATAAAACCACTGTCAGTAACTACAGTTGGTTGCTACATCTGTAAATGCAAGTTAAACTCTACTATGCAAAGCCAAACCCATTTATCAACAATATCCTGAAACGCCGCCGGCTTCTGAAGTGGAAAGGTGTTCTGTGGAGGACGTGGTGTCCTCCAGAACAAAGAGGAAAATAACCATTCGGATTGTTATAGGCGCAAAGTTCAAAAGCCAGCATCTGTGATGGTATGAGGGTGCATTAGTGCCCAAGGCATGGGTAATTTACACATCTGTGAAGGCACCATTAATGCTGAATAGTCCATACAGGTTTTGGAGCAACACATGTTGTCATCCAAGCAACGTTATCATGGACGCCCCTGCTTATTTCAGCAAGACAAGTGTTACAACAGCGTGGCCGCCTTCAGTCCAGACCTGTCTCCCATGGAAAATGTGTGACGCATTATGAAGCGTAAAATACGACAGCGGAGACCACGGACTGTTGAACGACTGAAGCTCTACATAAAACAAGAATGGGAAAGAATTCCACTTTCAAAGCTTCAATGATTAGTTTCCTCAGTTCCCAAACGTTTATTGAGTGTTGTTAAAAGAAAAGGTGATATAAGACAGTGGTGAAAATGCCCTTTCCAAACTTCTTTGGCACATGTTATTTATTTGCAAAGAAAAATAAAGTTTATGAGTTTGAACATCAAATATCTTGTCTTTGTAATGCATTCAATTGAATATGGGTTGAAAAGGATTTGCAAATCATTGTATTCCGTTTATATTTACATCTAACACAATTTCTCAACTCATATGGAAGCAGGGTTTGTAATAATTAACTTATAATTTCATGGCTGCAACACGTGCCAAAGTAGTCGGGAAAGGGCATGTTCACCACTGTGTTACATCACCTTGTCTTTTAACAACACTCAATAAACGTTTGGGAACTGAGGAAACTAATTGTTGAAGCTTTGAAAGTGGAATTCTTTCCATTCTTGTTTTATGTAGAGCTTCAGTCGTTCAACAGTCCAGGGTCTCCTTGTTGTATTTTACGCTTCCTAATGCGCCACACATTTTCTATGTGAGACAGGTCTGGCCTGCAGGCGGGCCAGGAAAGTACCCACACTCTTTTTTTACGAAGCCACGCTGTTGTAACACTTGTCTTGCTGAAATAAGCAGGGGCGTCCATGATAACGTTGCTTGGATGACAACATATGTTGCTCCAAAACCTGTATGGACCTTTCATCATTAATGTGTGTAATTGTATAATTTACCCATGTCTTGGGCACTAATACACCCCCACACCATCACAGATGCTGGCTTTTGAACTTTTCGCCTATAACAATCCAAATGGTTAGTTTCCTCTTTGTTCTGGAGGACACCCCGCCCTCTGTTTCCAAATATAATTTGAAATGTGGACTCGTCAGACCACAAAACACCTTTCCACTTTGCATCAGTCCATCTTAGGTGAGCTCGGGCCCAGCCGAGCCAGGGGCCTTTCAGGATATTGTTGATAAATGGCTTTGGCTTTGCACAGTAGAGTTTTAACTTGCACTTACAGATGTAGCGACCAACTGTTGTTACTGACAGTGGTTTTATGAAGTGTTCCTGAGCCCATTTGGTGTTATTCTTTACACACTGATGTCGGTTTTTGATGCAGTACTGCCTGGGGGATCAAAAGTCCGTAAAATTATTGCATACGTGCAGTGATTTCTCCAGATTCTCTGAACTTACCATCTACGGGCTGTAGATGGTAAAATCCCTAAATTCCTTGCAATAGCTTGTTGAGAAATGTTGTTCTAAAACTATTTGACAATTTGCTTACAAAGTGGTGACCCTCACCACATCCTTGTTTGTGAATTACTTAGCATTTCATGTAAGCTGCTTTTATACCCAAGCATGGCACCCAACTGTTCCCAATTACCCTGCACACCTGTGGGATGTTCCATATAAGTGTTTGATGAGTATTCCTCAACTTTATCAGTATTTTTTGCCACCTTTCCCAACTTCTTTGTCACGTGTTGCTGGCATCAAATTCTTAAGTTAATGATTATTTGCAAAAAAATGTTTATCAGTTTGAACATCAAATATGTTGTCTTTGTAGCATATTCAACTGAATATGGGTTGAAAATGATTTGCAAGTCATTGTATTCCATTTATATTTACATCTAACACAATTTTCCAACTCATATGGAAACGGGGTTTGTATGTGTGTAAATAGTTGAAGGAAAAATCCGGTGTGGTCAGATTAAACAGCTACTATCACATTGCTCTTATGCCGGTATGCGTGTAGTAGTACACAAATAAAACCCACGTGAAAGTCACCTCTCTAAATGCCAGCCGTCTCTAGTGTTTGAATGCACAACACAGAACTCAGGGTTTGCCGTTGTTTGCAAAACTCAACGTAAAACCCTGCAAATGTTAAAAAGTCTCCATTAAGAATGTGTTTTCTCTTTTAATGTGTATAGGTTCTCCCGTCTGCGGAGCCTGAACCTGTCCAACAACCACCTCGGGCAGTTCCCACTGGCCATCTGTGACATCCCCACGCTGACAGAGGTCAACCTCAGCTGTAATTACTTGCCCTGTGTGCCAGGCTCTGTGGGAGCCATGACCAAGTAGGTAACAGCAAGGCAGAACGCGTCAGAGTTCTGCGTTAGGTCTCCACAGAATTCACAATTGACATTATAGTGACGTAAAATGGTGTCGTCCCAAGTGCCTGTTTATGACCACCAAAAAAAACTGTTTCAATGACGTCATGGATGTGACACCATTGCTTCTTCACACAAGACACCTGTAAAAAAATAATAATTAAATAACAGACTTCACCACAGACCTTAAAATGAAGCCTGGAACTCTGCCAAATATCAGTCAGTTAAATACAGAAATTGGAGCTCTGATCATTTAGTTTTTCATCAGCGACTAGGCTAACATAGCATGATATTGCTGTTAAAATGTGAGTGTAATCTTAGCATTAAAACTCACATAGCTATGCTAGTGTTGCTAACGTATGGGTCCTCCTGTTCCGCTCCTTAATGTTAACTTGCTTTTTGTAATATATGGTAGGGCAGTCCCTTTTCACTTCTGATACAATACCGATATTTGGAACTTTGAGTATTGGCCGATACCATTATTAACCCAATACGATATTAGCGCAAATTATAGTACAAACCCTGAAACCAGTGAAGTTGGCATGTTGTGTAATTTGTAAATAAAAACAGAATACCATTATTTACATATCCTTTTCAACTTACATTCAATTAAAAAGACAAGATAAGACAATATATTTAATGTTCGAACTGAGAAACAAAATTTGTTTTTGTTTGTGAATGACTGAGCATTTCATGGAAGCTGCTTTTGTACCCAATCATGGCACCCACCTGTCCCCAATTAGTTTTTTCACCTGTGGGATACTCCAAATAAGTGTTTGATGAGCATTCCTTAATTTTCTCCGTGTTTTTTGTCACTTGTGGCAGCTTTTTTAAAACATGTTGCAGGCATCAAATTCCAAATGAGCTAATATTTGCAAAAAATAACAACATTTTCCAGTGCGAGGGTTAAGTATCTTGTCTTTGCAGTCTATTCAGTTGAATATAGGTTGAAAAGGATTTGCAAAACATTGTATTCTTTTTTTTATTATTTACGATTTACACAACTTGCCAACTTCACTGGGTTTGGGTTTTGTACATACTTGTAATATTTTGTAGTGTGGACTTGATCAAGTCAAATTGCTCCAACAAAGTTAGGTATGGGAAAAAAACAACACACAATATACTTTAATTGGCAAAAGAAACATTAAATATTGTTGCACAATTATGTGACCTGTAGAAAAATAATATAATTCGTAACCTTTCATAATGGGTTACGTTCCTTTTAGTGTGTGAAAACCTGGGTTAATTTTTTGTTGCCGTTTTCATCACTGACATTAGGCCATAGCTCTCCCCACAGCCGTCAAACCTTTTATCCTTTACCAAAAGTTTACATAGCCTAATGTAGCGGCGGTCACCTAATAACTAGCACCTGGCATTGTCGCCGCCACGGTGTACTTTACTAGTTTCAACTTGCGCTAACCCCCATTGTGACGCTCGCTATTCAAACGTTGCCTCTGTCGTGACCCGTCCCTGACTTCAGTCCCGCGCAAGTCATTCTTATTCCACCGATCTGTTGCCTCATTTAATGTGTACGAGCCAATGTTTACACTTCTTTTTGTGTTGTTTTAGCAAACTCCACTCTTTGCTTTTGCGACCTTCAGATGACACAACGCAGAGTTGTGTCAATGTGTTGGCCTGGACGACATTATATTAGGTTCTGTCTTGTTACAAGGTGACCTAATTCTGCTAACTGATTACAGATTGTACAGTATGTCGTAATTTTAGGAAATTTTGAAAAGGACCCTCTCTTGAAGGGAAGATTAGGGACGAATCACATATAGATTGGCATTAAATTAGATTTTGTGTTATACAATTTGCTTCACAAACCATAAACAGTGGGATTAAAGTTCATGTGAACATGCGAGTTTACAGTAAATATACAAAATTGTTCTAAAAGATTCAAAAACAAAAGGTGCTCATCTTATAATATTGTTGTTGTGCATTGACGGGGCATGTTTTCTACGACAGAAGGAGCAGACACAACTCTGGAGCACACTATTGTTATCTATACAGCTCTGCAAAGCATTTCATTTTGAAGGAGTTGTTTAGCCATGTGAGTAAGACAGTTTTGATTTAACATGCGCCTCAAACTCATTTCGCTGCTGAACATAAAACCCACATGTGGGCTGCAAAAAGAGAGTGAAATGAGAAGTTAATGCTCTGGTATGCTAGCACATTCCAGAAGTGGCCAGTAGGGGCACTTTTGCTATTGCTGCCACCTGCTGACCATTTTGTGTAACATGCACCAATTTGTTTAATTTTTCCTTTATTTAATGTTACTGTCCTCCCAGTTTGCAGACATTCCTGCTGGACGGCAACAGCCTGACCGAGCTTCCTGACGAGCTGGGCTCACTTCAGAGGCTGACTTACCTGGGCCTCTCCTTCAACCAATTCAGCCACGTGCCACAGGTGCTGGAGCGGCTGGCTTCCATGGAGAAGCTGTGCATGGCCGGCAACGACCTGGAAACGCTCGTCTTGCAGAACTTCCGACTGCTCCGTGTCAAACACATCGATCTCAGGTAAGCCACGTGACATAGTAAGCTCTTGCTGGTTGACACGTGTGTTCCTGTGATCGAGGCAACCGGAGCAGGGCGGAAAAGTCAGCCAGGCTGCACATAATCAGGAAATGATTTGCTTTTTGCGACTCCGTCAGGTGTCTCCCTATAATTCCGGCTGGAGTGACTTGCACCATTTGCTGGTTAATGCGTCACTCCTTGTGACTTTGCTCAATCAGTAAAACCAAATATTGACATGCTCAGACGTCACTTGACAGTAATCTTCTGCAGGTCACCGAGTTTGCTATTTCATTTTATTGTCATATTTCTAGGACTTCATTCTCACCGTATTTTTCATTGTGGTCCAAAAGCTTCTTTGTACATTGATTGGGTTTTTGGCCTCATATTTCATGTTCTCCAGTCACATTTCAGCCACCTGTTTTTATTTTCTTCTCGAGGAACAATTATAAAAGATTAGACCAGGGGTGCCCACAATTTTTCTGCAGGTGAGCTACTTTTCAATTGACCAAGTCGAAGGGATCAACCTCATTCATATTAAAGTTAAAGTTAAAGTCTTAACAATAGTCACACGCACTAGGTGTTGTGAAATTATCCTCAGTATTTGACCCATCCTCATGTTTACCCCCTGGGAGATGAGGGGAGCAATAGTGTGTGCCGCGATCGGGAATATTTTTTGGGTGATTTGTTCCAACACTTGATGCTGAGTGCCAAGCAGGGAGGCAATGGGTCCCATTTTTATAGTCTTTAGTATGACTCAACTGGGGTTTGAACTCGCGACTTTCCAGTCTCAGGGCGGACACTCTAACCACAAGGCCACAGAGCAGGTTTTATTGTAAAGACAGGAACTGTGCAGTCGGTCTTTAGAGTTTTGACGGCAGGTGCGGTGCGAGAGTCTTATATAAAGTGTTTCTCGCCTTCTTGTCAGTCATTGTTTCTTAATAATGATCATGCAGCAGCCAGCGTCATCTCACATGACCCCCGGGTGCCGTGCATGTCAATCAAGTGACGTCTTGGTGAAGATTGTTGATCCCTAGTTTTTAGGTCTTATTTTTTTAATGCCTGGCGTGCGATCAACTGATCATCGACTCCACCGTTGACTGGTAGCTCGCGATCAACGTAATGGGCGCCCCTAGGTTAAACCTTGACTATTAATTAGAGCAGCGGTCTTACAATCAATTTCCCTGGGGGCCGCTGGAGGTTGAGTATGGGTGAGACTGGGCCGAAAGAAGTGTTGATCTCAGAATCATTTAACCACGCGACTAAATTTGTTAACTATCTCTACCGACCCTAAGATATAATAGGCTAGATATAGCTATTACATAATTATGTTTCAAAAACATTTTGATTTTAAGTCATCATAAAAGAAAAATTGAATGTCAAAATGTTCCATGTGTTTGTGTTTTGCGTACAGCCGAACTAGAGATATAAATGTATACAGTACTTTGTTGAGAACAGGGGAAATTTAATGCCAAGAAAGGTCCTCATGCGTCGTGGAAAACCTGAAGCTGAAAAATGATTAACCAATTTTCCAGTCATGGAACACATACAGTATCTCAAATAAGGAAAAAAAAACTACAATTTCCTGGAAATGGTAAAAGTTATCATGTAAAATTATTTTATTTCATTTATTTATGTGCATTTAGTCTTTTTTTTTACCTTCTCTTCTGGGCACCATTAGAGAACAGCGCTTCTCTGCTTATAGCTGGTGCAGAACTCCCTTGTGACCCTACCAGCAAATCATATGTGTCTTCTGTAACCGACTACTTCCAATTGACTTTGTTGAAGACTGAACGCCTACAATATTGGTCTGAGGTTTTTCTCTCCCATGGCCACAGGCTTCTCACTGTCCTCTATTGAGTGACAGGCAGAGGGGAAAGGGAGAGTTATAGTGGGCGTGTCGTTGTATAAGGAATGTCGTAATGTATGACGGGAAATTTGTCCTGGAGAATAATTTTATGGAAAGTGTGGGAACCATGGTCATGGTCTAGAGCAGACCTAGACAAATTAAGGCCCGTTAAGATTTTCAATCTGGCCTGCTGGACATTCCTAAATAATTTTTTTAGATCTTTTAGAAACTATAGCTGCCATTATGATGTGCAGTGATGTTTTCTAAGCAAGTCTTGAACTATACAAAGTATTTCATTGGTTGGAATCTGCGCGGCACCAAGCAGTGTGGGTAGGTAGCGTTTCCACAGAGTGTTTCCAGAGCGGCCAGCCTGAAATGCGGGTGTCAGGGACAGACGCGGAAGGACATTTTTTCTACCAAGTTTAAAAGCTTAGTGATATATCCGATTATAGGTGGGATTTTTTACCCCTCACATTCATATTTTGCTGTTTGTTGCTTTTTTTTTTGCGTTTCGGTTGATTATAAAATATGTCGATTGAGAGGGGGTGTGATGATCATATGTTGTCAATATTCAGTGTTTTATTATTCATAGTTAATATTGTAAACCCCACATTCTTTATTTTCATGTACATTCTGGGTGTCTCATTCAGCAACAAAAAAAAAATTCATTCAATTTTTTTAATGCGGTCTGTTATAACGTTTTTAGCATTCAGTCAGACATTATTGTGAGGTTTTGTAGTAGTGTTCCTAAAACTCATATGTACCGGCCCCCCAGACAATTTTTTTATCTAAATTTGACACCCCGAGTCAAAATAATTTCCCAGGTCTGGTCTAGGGGATGCACGACTGCTGCCAGCATTACGGAGCAACGGTTCACATACCAAAGCAGAGCATGAGGCCCTTCTTACTCTTTGTCCACCAGGCTGAATAAGATTTCCAACATGGTTCCGGACGAACCCGACCTGCTGAGGCACGTGACCCAGCTGGACGTGCGGGACAACCGGCTGACCCACTTGGACGCCTCTGTGTTCCCCAGACTGGAGGTGCTTCACTGCGAGCGGAACCAAATCACTAGCCTCAAACTAAAGGGCTGCCTGCTGAAAGGCATCTACGCCTCCAACAACGGTAGGACTTTTTTCTTCTTCTTTTCTTCTTGCCCTCCATTGCTGGCTGATGTGGATATGTAAGATGTCATGTAGCGGTGCCGTGCTGTCTCCCCTAGCCTCCCCCTTACCTCTCTGTTTTTGTAGACAATCACGCATACGTACGTCCTTGCTGTAGGTTAATGAGTTTGGATCTTCCCTACAGAGCTGCAAAGCCTGGATGTCAGCCCCGTGCCCTCCAATCTGAGTTACATGGACATCTCACGGTGAGGAAACACATAAACATGAATCACTACTCTTGAAATACGAACTTAAAGGAGTTGTCGTTGCTTTAACATATTTTATGACCTTCACTGTTTAACGTAGAAGCAGGTTACAGAGCAAAAGACAGTAATCTTGGGGTGAAATTTATGTTTCAATACACTTAACCAGTTATTTAAAATGTATTTGAGCCTTGAAATGCTTCCTCTTGGCACTGCTGGGATTTAAATACACACACAAGATATATTAGCCTGTGCACTATCCAAACCGCACACCATTTATCATCATCATCACCCTATTTTGTCTCCCGCCACCCCTCCCTCTGAAGAAACCGTATGGAGTCTTTGCCAGACTGGCTGTGTGAAGCAAAGAAACTGGAAGTTCTGGACGCCAGCCACAACCTCATCAGCGAGCTCCCGGCGCGGTGAGTGTTCCTCAGCGGCCTCTAAATGGAGTTTGATGCTCTGCCTTTTTTTTGGTGCCTGCCCTAGCACCACCCTCTGTAGAGTGTCATAAATCACACAATACACCTGCTTCCCCTCAATAGGTCCCTCCAGAAGGTCACTTTGCATGCAGCACATCTCTGTCTTCCAATGCTGTACCATACATACAGTACAAATATTAATATATGCATGCTGGTTCTGACCCGGCCATCTGCGTGCTTCTTCACTCCGCAGGTTATTATGCAGCAGCAGCCTGAGGAAGCTGAGTGTCGGACATAACCAGTTGCAGAAACTGCCTGAAAGGGTTGAGCGCCCTCTGCTGGAGGTTCTCGACGTTCACCACAATCAACTGGTGGAGCTTCCCTGCAACCTGTTCCTCAAATCTGTCAGGTGGCTGCAATATGGACTAGTGCTTCTTTTCATACGTTTTTAAATCATATTTAAAAAATTGTATAATTTTCTGAAAGGACAGGCGTCATTTAAAAACAAACTATTAGAAGAATAAAGTACGAAATACTGTCTTGCACTATAATATATATTTTTTTAAATAAACAGCATATAGAAAGGTAAATATTCATAAACAAAATCCCACCTAGAACCAACCTTGTCACGTCCGTTGTGTCCTGAGCAAGACACTTCACCCTTGCTCCTGATGGGTGCTGGTTGGCGCCTTGCATGGCAGCTCCCTCCATCAGTGTGTGAATGTGTGTGTGAATGGGTAAATGTGGAAGTAGTGTCAAAGCGCTTTGAGTACCTTGAAGGTAGAAAAGCGCTATACAAGTACAACACATTTATTTATTTATTTATAACTATTGTTGCACATATTTATGTTGTCGGTTGTAATGAGGGATGTGTACCAAATGTGGTACTTTTAAATGTCCACTGCTTAGCAATTTATGTAAAATCAAAGGTACTATATTTCGATTCCTTTAATGCACATGACGTCACGTCCAGTTGTAGACTCTGCACCGGCTCATGCACTTGGCAGGCAAACAGTCATATTCATAGCAGACTGCCTCTCGGTCAGGGGTGTCCAACTCATTTTAGCTCAGGGGCCCCATGGAGGAAAGTATATTCTCAAGTTGGCCGGACTGGTAAAAATCACAGCATGATCATTTAAAAAATAAAGACAACCTCAGATTGTTTTCTTTGTTCAAAAATAGAGGAAAAAACACATTCTGAAAATGTAAAAATCATAATTTTGTTTTCACTGGTTACATAATCAACATCTTTGACAATCAAGGTATGAACGTAACAATCCACATTTTGTATACTATCTCTTCTAAGCAGCGCTAGTACGTAGTTTCTAAACAGGAAACGTTTGTTGTTGTGACATATCCACCTGTTAATTTAATGGTACTTTGAATAGAGTTATTGGCTTCTTTTAACAGATTGTTGTGTTTAGGTTTTAAATAATGTAACTGTCAAAAACAAGGTGTTATTCATGTAAAAATTATCAGAAAATATATACTCTTTTTCTTAGATTATTATAATTTTTAAGTTGACTAGTTGCATTTTTTCAAGTATTTGTTTTACATGATCTTACAATGGTTGGTTAAAATAAAATAATAAAATACATTTATTATTTTTACAATGTTATATCATGATTTTATAACAATTCTACTTCCTATGTTCTTTTACTTAATACTTCGAAATAATTTCTGTCGAGGTTTTATCTGATTTTTATTTATTCGTATGTTGAAACGTTATGTTGTTCTTTTCCCTCCCCAGCTTACGAAGCGTGAATGCTTCAGCCAACAAGCTGGAGCACCTGCCTCCCTCCACGCTGTCGGAGGAGAGCCACAGCATCCTGCAGGAGCTCTACCTGACCAATAACCGGCTGACGGACAAGTGTGTGCCCATGCTGACGGGCCATTCGCACCTTCGGGTTTTGCACATGGCTTACAACCACCTTCAGACCTTCCCAGCCAGGTGAACACGCTCACTATGATAAAAAATGTAGTGCTTTGGCCACAGTGAACAAATCTGTGCTACTTTTTCTATACTCGATTAGATCAGTGCAATATTTCGACTAAAGTATTCTCACCCCTCCAGCAAAATGGCCAAGCTGGAGGAGCTGGAGGAAGTGGACTTGAGTGGGAACACGCTGAAAACTGTGCCCACCACCATCATGAACTGCAGACGCATGCACACACTCATCGCCCACTCCAACGCCATCGAGGTTTTCCCTGAGGTCATGCAGTTATTGGAGATGAAAGTAAGACCATGCACAGAAGAGCACGCACAGATGGAAAAGTGGCTCGTGCTGGTGAACCTAATTAAGTGGCCCACAGATGTCTTTGCCACCTTGTAAGTATTGACTTGTGTCTTCCAGAGTGTGGATCTGAGCTGCAACGAGCTGAGTGAGATCACGCTGCCCGATAATCTGCCTCCCAAACTTCAAGAACTGGACCTGAGCGGAAACCCGCGTCTCATCCTGGACCACAAGACCCTTGAGCAACTTAAGTGCGTTGATAGTTTTCTTATTCTGTGACCTTGTTTCGAGCTGAAAACAGTGACTTTAATTTACTTCTTGTTTTGTTTTTTGCAGTAATATCCGCTGCTTTCATATTGATCCGCCCCCGACCTTTTCATCGAACGAAGCACCTAGTGGGCCCGCTGTGTGGCGTCATGGTTACACCGAGGCGTCTGGTGTCAAAAACAAGTCAGTTCAATCAGTCAATATCATGGGCGGGAGGCGGGTGGGCTCACACACTATTGAGTGTGTGTATTGAAAACACGCTACAATCTGCACAGACTCAATTTTTTTTATTTTTTTTTTTTATATTTATTTATTCATTGGATAGGGAAACCATAATACAGTTACTAAGAAAACAGTACAAAAAATGAAAAAAAAAATGAAAAAATACACAAATAAAAAATATATATATATATTAAATAAGAATAACCTCCGCGTCTTACATTTCAGTCACAGTGGTTAGCAATGTACTGCCTTTGTCTTCACCACAAGCAGATAGAAATTCAAACAAACTGACTACAACAAAGTAATTACAAAAAAATCATACAGAGTAGTGTCACTGCATAAAAAGAAAAAACAATTGAGGTAAGTGGAAAGGTTTATTACACCGAAAGGGACAATCGGTAGAAAATGGATGGATGGATGGACGGATGGATGGACGGATGGAAAGGTTCATTGTCAACAGTGTGTGTCACATCTGTTCCTGCAGTGTGTTTAATTTAGCTATGTAACTAATCATACAGCCCCAGGTCAAGTCAAATTGTTCAGGTGTACCCATCAAATTATATTAATCGTTCTCTAAATCTAAAAAAAACATGAGGTCCTTAGGCCATAGGGAGGCCTTGGGGGCAAACTGTGATTTCCACTCCAATAAAATCCTACTACCAGCGAGTAAGGATGCAAAGACGACACTATACCTAAATGTCTGCTTAATTATTTCATAGTTTTGTGGAATTCCTAAAATAGCCAATTCTGCACAAGGCACCAATTGGCTATTTTTGGAATTCCACCAAACTATCCAAAAATTAAGCAGACTCAATTGTTTGATAGATAGTTTGCATGATGAAGAAGAGAAGCAATCAATTGCCTGCATTACTTTCCCATTTGTGCTATTGTTGCTCAATAGCTTGCTTTGAGTGCTGCTGTTACCATGGTAATAATTGTTGCAGATAATCAATAAAACCTTTATTGTTCACCCTTTAATAACATCGACCCACTTTTCCCCCTTTCAGACTGTGTGTCGCGGCGCTTTCGGTGAACAGGTTCTGCGGGAGTCGCGAGGCTCTGTACGGCGTGTTTGATGGCGACAGGAACGTGGAAGTGCCCTACCTGCTGCAGTGCACCATGAACGACGTCCTGGCGGAGGAACTGCACAAGACCAAGAGCGAGGAGGACTACATGACCAACACCTTCCTTGTCATGCAAAGGTAGAACGTTTGTTAGAAGCTTTTATTGGTTTGGGACGGACTGAATGCTCTTCCTGTTGGTCAGTTGCGGCTTTTAGATTTGAAGGCAACCTCTGATACGGCAGACCACATCATTCTTCTAACTGGCCCAGAGACATGTTAAGGCTACAGCCCTAAAATGGTTCCAGGCTTATTTGACCGTTTCTCTGAAAGACTAGACCAGGGGTGCCCATTACAACAATCGCAAGCTACCGGTCGATGGTGGACGGTGTGTCAGTCCATCGCCAGCCAGGCATTAAAAAAATAGACATAAAAATGTGCGATCATCAATCTTCACCAAGACGTCACTTTTGTCACTTGATTGACATTCACGGCACCCGAGGATCTTGTGAGATGACGCTGGCTGCTACCAGATCATCATTAAGAAAAAATTACCAACGGGAAGGCGAGAAACACTTTGTATTTCAACAGACTCTAGCACCGTACCTTCCGTCAAAACTCCAAATACCGACTGCACAGTTCCTGTCTTCACAATAAAAGTGCTGCTTCATCCTGCTTGCGCTAACAAAATAAGAGTCTCAGAAAGCTAACACAAACAAGCTAGCAAGCTACGGAGTTTGCCCCCAATGTATTTCTTGTAAAGTGTATAAAAAGGAGTATGGAAGCTGGATGAAAAAGATGGCAAAAACCAACCACTTTCATGTGGTATTGGACAGAAAGGAGGACTTTTTTTCTCCTCCATTTAAAAATGTGGACGTTATCAGCACTGCTGTCTGATTCCAATCAATGCAAGTCTTCAGAATCAGGTAATACACCAACTTATATTATTGTCTCCATGAAAAAAAGGAATATATATGTGTTAAACATGCTTGTATCGCGAGTAAACACATTTAATTTGTTAACACAAATGTCTCTTTCATAAATAAATAAATAAATATAAATCATTTATAAATGAGGTAGATCACCTCGACTTGGTCAAATGAAAAGTAGCTAGCCTGCAGAAAAAAGTGTGGGCACCCCTGGCCTCCACCAATACTCCTCCTCAGTGTCTGTCCTCCACTGTGGTGTACCCCAGGGGTCAATCTTGGCACCAGTTCTCTTTTCTTTATACACACTTTCTCGGTGCTGTGTTTTTTAAAAAGCACAATGTTTCTTATCCCTGTTTTGCAGTTCATATTCGACTCTGTGTCTGTAACAGCAAGTGATGGCCAGGCTATGACTACTCTGTACGGATGATGGCCAAGTTTCTATATTTGAACAAAAAAAAAACCTGAATGATATTTGGTCAAACGGACATGACAGTGCTATTGGTCCTCTTATCGCCACCTGCCTGCAATGGAGCCTTGGGGGTATTTATGACAGCTTGCTTAAGCTCGACAAACATAAAATCTAGCCATTTTCAGCTACGACTCCGTGCAAAAATCTCAGTATCTTCCGCAGGCTGACTTCGATAGAGCCGTCCACACATTTGTAACGTCACACCTGGATTACTGTAATTCTTTGTATGTAGGGCTGGACCAGGGCTCCCTCCAGCGACTGCAGTGTGTGCAGAATGCTGCAGCCCTGTCTTTGAACAAAAACTAAGCCACACGAGCACATTACCCCCATTCTGGCCTCGCTTCACTGGCTCCCAGTTATTTTTAGAGTCCAATTTTTATTAATTTTAAGTGTTTCTACCAAGTAAGCTGGGATCTTCAGACCAGCTCCTTCTGCCTCAAAACCAGAGGAGATGGAGCCTTTGGAACCGGTCGCTTTCTTTTCCCCATTACGTCTCCCCAGTCCCCTGGCAACTTGAAATCCAGGCTAAAAACGTTTTTTTTTCCTCCCTGTTGTTCAAATTTAATTAGGAAGGATAGCTTGATTTTTGTTTTTTTATTAAATATGTTTGTATCTACTAAATATATTTTATTAATCTAGTTTTTTTTTTTAGTATCCTTTTCACACTTATTTTACTCAGCGGCCTAGTGGTTAGAGTGTCCGCCCTGAGATCGGTAGGTTGTGAGTTCAAACCCCGGCCGAGTCATACCAAAGACTATAAAAATGGGACCCATTACCTCCCTGCTTGGCACTGAGCATCAAGGGTTGGAATTGGGGGTGAAATCACCAAAAATGCTTCCCGGGTGCGGCCACCACTGCTGCCCACTGCTCCCCTCACCTCTCTGGGGGTGAACAAGGGGATGGATCAAATGCAGAGGACAAATTTCACCACACCTAGTGTGTGCATGACAATCATTGGTACTTTAATTAATTTAATTTGAATATGCAGTTCTTATTCTAGTATTTTGTTCATCCCGCTGTGTCAAAATTACATTTGGCACTGCTTTGCACTATTCTTAATTAGTTTTATGTCTGTACAGTATTTAAATGTGCTGAATAAATGATTAAACTGAATTTAACTGATTAAACTGCAATGTTGTGCAACAAAACTTGCAATACATTTTTCACTATGGCACAGTAAGTCTCCCATCAGAAGATATAATTCATCTGGGTTCTTCCCCACTCTTTCCTAATTAAATTGAAAAACATTTTTCTATAATATTTTACTTAAAAGGGAACTGTTCTTTTTTTGGAATTTGACTGTCGTTCACAATCTTTATGAAAGACAAGAATACAAAAGGTTTTTTTTTTGTTTTTTTTTGCATTTTCACATGTAAAAATCAGCAAGCAAAAAAAGCTAGAAGACTGAACTGCACTCTGCTTTTAGTTAAACTAAATGGAAGGACAGTGCAGCACATGCAGGGAGAAAACTGGTCCAAAAGATGGGGCCATAGCACTAACAATAAAACCCTTTCTCAGTGTTTTATGGCTGTCAGCAAGGAAAAATCCATAAATTAGCCGCACCGTTTTATAAACCACATGGTTCAAAGGGTAGGAAAAAAGTATCGGTTTATAATCTGTAGATAGATAAGAGTTTGTTGATCAACCAAGCTCCGGAAATGATCCGTCACTGATTGACGCTGCATCCCATTTGCAACTGCAGGAAGCTGGGGACCGCAGGCCAGAAGCTCGGGGGCTCAGCCGCTCTGTGTCACATCCGCCACGACCCCACCGACCCCGGTGGTTGCTTCGTCCTGACGGCCGCCAACGTGGGCAAGTGTCAGGCCATCTTGTGTCGGAACGGCAAGCCCCTTTCCCTGTCGCTGCTTCACAACATCGGCCTGGAGGATGAATACCGCAGGATTAGGCAGCACCGAGCTATCGTCACAGAGGTGGGCATCACCTTGGAAGAATGCGTGGCAAGTCCGAGCGCTTTCTTGACTCTCCTCTTTCCCTATGCAGGACAACAAGGTCAACGGCGTGACGGATTCGACGCGCATCATGGGCTACTCTTTCCTCTATCCATCCGTCATCCCGTCTCCGTACGTGCAGACCGTCACGCTCACACCTCAAGATGAGTTCTTCATCCTGGGCAGCCGCGGCCTGTGGGATGCGGTGTCCCCCACCGAGGCGGTGGAAGCGGTGCGCAACATGCCCGAAGCCCTGGCCGCCGCCAAGAAGCTGTGCACCCTGGCGCAAGGCTACGGCTGCACCGACAGCCTCAGCGCCGTGGTGGTGCAGCTCAGCGTGAGCGAAGACTGCTGCTCCTGCTGCTGCTCCGAACCCCCTCAGCCACCGCCCAGCCCCAACCTGGGCCCCTACCCGCCGTCGTCGTCCTCTGGGATCAAGGAAAGGCCGTCGGACGGCTCCCTTCCTGTGCCGCCGTCGTCCTGCAGTGAAATCAGCAGCGAGATCAGCACCAGCGAAATGAGCAGCGAGGTGGGCTCCACGGCCTCGTCTGACGAGCCCCCGCAGAGTTCCCTGGTGCTGCTGCACGAGCAGGCCCACCACCCTCACCTCCATCTGCACCATCAGGCCCACCCTCTGGCCCTGCAGCAGCAGCAGGCCCACACCGCCGCGCAACCCTGCCAGTACATGTTCACCAGCCCCGACCTGCCTTCAGCGCGCAGCTGCTGCACGCTGCACCCAGCCTGCCTGGCCAGCTCCTTCCAACGCCAGCTGTCCAGCGCCACTTTCTCCAGCGCCCTATCAGACAACGGACTGGACAGCGAGGACGAGGAGCCCATCGCTGGTGTCTTCTCCAATGGTAGCCGTGTGGAAGTGGAGGCGGACGTCCACTGCCTCAAGCGAAAGTGCTCCTTAACGCCACAAACCAGTCAGGAGCGCGGCCCGCTTTCTCTGCCCCCGCCCCCTCCGCCACCATGCACCCCTGAGCCCTTGGAAGAAGGGGTGGACATGATCATCGGCGGCGCCGAGCACGGGCCGGAGAGAGACGAGCCATGGGGAGGCGACGCGGCCAAGTCGGCGCCGGGAAAGAGGAGAATTAACGGCTCCGTGGCCTGTCAGGAGAAGAGTCACAACCTCATCGAAGTGGCCGCTGACGCGCCATCCAAGAAGTCCGGCGGGTATTTCACAGCTCCGGCCCAGCCTGACCCTGACGACCAGTTCATCATCCCCCCCGAGCTGGAGGAGGAGGTGAAGGAAATCATGAAGCAGCATCAGCAAAAGCAGCAGAAGCCGCCTGGGACGGACCAGCCCGCGGACTACTTTGACACCCCGCTCTAGAACGCCAGCGACAGTCTCATCGCTCGCCCTGCTGCAGCATGCATACAACCACCCGCCTCCTCCCCCTGTGCACCCCATTGCCATGACTACGAAGAAAAACCTCTAGACTTTCTTATTTGTTTTTTTTGTTTTTCCAAACGGCCTTCTTGTTCCTGTGCATGTTTTTCCTGCAGCTCCCCACTGGAAAAACACGCAGAAGAGCCCTTTAATGAAACTGGACCCACAGACCACTGAACTTTGTAGGTTTTTTTACTTAGACACCCCAAATGTGTAACCAACACTAGTCTCTTTGCAGTAGCATCACATGTGTTAATACCATCCTACGCTTTCTTTGTTTTCTAAGAACTCACCATATCTTCTAATGTGAAAGCAGTTGCTGACAGAACCTTTTTAAAAGCGACACATAATCTTTTTACGATGTGGAATGGTGCACCAATAATACCACATGTAACTGTTGTATATAGGGCACTTAAATATACTGTATTTCTTCAGTACATTGTGGCTCTCGGCCTGTAAAATGGCATAGATTTTTTTTTTTTTTTTTGTAGAAACTAAATACTAACTCCTAGGAGTTGCATACTCTATATGGTGACTCAGTCACTTTTACTAATCTTCTCTGAGAGAAATGGTGATTTTTTTTTTCCAATTATTGTAAATAAGAGAAATGTTGTATACTTGATGCTTTCAAAGGAACTGTGTACCAACATGCCGGTGAAGGTTTTAGTTGGAATGAATTTGCTGTTTTGATGGTTCCCTCTATCCTGTTAACATCCCTTTAGACTGACAACACATACAACACGCTTTTTTCAAAAAATTATTTTGATGTCCTGTAGTCATCACTGTATCTAATAAACACTAATAAACTGATTTTTGCGCCCACATACACAGGGGGAGAAAAAAGATATCATCCCAGAGCCTTCCAACAGTTACCACCGGCATGACTGTGTCGAGTTCAGTAATACAAACAAAATATATCCACGTGGAAAAGACACAACACAGATATTCCTGTCTTTGGTATAATAAATTTTAAATTTGTGAATATAATTTCAGATATCTGACTGTTTTTTTTCATACCAATTGTCATGATCTTATGTACCTTTTTTGGTTGCTTGAGAGCAAGGAATTGCTTTAGTGTCATTTAAATTGAAACACTTTACATACCATAACTGTTAACTCCAGAGTGCTGTTTCAAGTCGATTTTATAAGTCAGGGCAATAAGATGACATGACATGATGCCATGTGTGAATATAGTTAGAGTAACACATTAGATAGAGTGGTAAAGAGTATTACTTCCCAAACATGTCCTCAACACAATGCACACTGCTTTAATTATGGGGAGCCACAGAGAACACAATTAAATAAATATTTCAATATTTACTGGAATGTGCCATTGATTCATTATAATTGAAGTAAGTCAATTTTTTATTAAATCTCATTAATTGTATGTATTGTTTTTAATCATTATTTCATGCTTTAATTATTCATGATTTATGTATTTGTAGTGGTCTGTGCAGCCCTTTGAGACACTAGTGATTTAGGGCTACATAAGTAAACATTGATTGATTGATTGATGTATTTCATAATTTACTGATTTTATCTCATTGACTCAATGACACTTTTAATATTTTTTTAAGGCTTTCTTTATATAATTGTCCTATTTGGCACACAATTAAATAAAAAAAATACTGAAATGGTGCTATGGATTAATTATAATTGAATTAATTAATTATGTTATTAAATTTTACAAATTTTATGTATAACATGAAATCATTATTTCATGATTGCATTCATTATTTCATACTGTATTTATTCACGATTTATGTATTTCATAATTCACTGATTTGACCTCATTGAGTCAATTGACACTTTTGATAATTATTTAAGGCGTTCTGTATATATCTGTCCCATTTGGCGCACAATTGAATAAATACAAAATATTTAAATTATTACTGAAATGGCCCATTGATTAATTAAACTGAATTAAGGAAATGTGTTATTAAATCACAATAATTTAATGTATTACTTTTAATCATTTCATGAGTGCATTCAATATTTCATGCTTTATATATTCCCCGGATTAGCAGACCGGGGTGGTTGTTCCTCTCTTTAAGAAGGGGGACCGGAGGGTGTGTTCCAACTATCGTGGGATCACACTCCTCAGCCTTCACGGTAAGGTTTATTCAGGTGTACTGGAGAGGAGGCTACGTCGGATAGTCGAACCTCGGATTCAGGAGGAACTGTGTGGTTTTCGTCCTGGTCGTGGAACTGTGGACCAGCTCTATACTCTCGGCAGGGTTCTTGAGGGTGCATGGGAGTTTGCCCAACCAGTCTTCATGTGCTTTGTGGACTTGGAGAAGGCATTCGACCGTGTCCCTCGGGAAGTCCTGTGGGGAATGCTCAGAGAGTATGGGATACCGGACTGTCTTATTGTGGCGGTCCGCTCCCTGTACGATCAGTGCCAGAGCTTGGTCCGCATTGCCGGCAGTAAGTCGAACACATTTCCAGTGAGGGTTGGACTCCGCCAAGGCTGTCCTTTGTCACCGATTCTGTTCATAACTTTTATGGACAGAATTTCTAGGCGCAGTCAAGGCGTTGAGGGGTTCCGGTTTGGTGGCCGCGGGATTAGGGTTCTGCTTTTTGCAGATGATGTGGTCCTGATGGCTTCATCTGGCCGGGATCTTCAGCTCTCACTGGATGGGTTCACAGCCGAATGTGAAGCGACCGGAATGAGAATCAGCACCTCCAAGTCCGAGTACATGGTTCTTGCCCGGACAAGGGTGGAATGCCATCTTCGGGTTGGGGAGGAGACCCTGCCCCAAGTGGAGGAGTTTAAGTACCTAGGAGTCTTGTTCACGAGTGAGGGAAGAGTGGATCGTGAGATTGACAGGCGGATCGGTGCGGCGTCTTCAGTAATGCGGACGTTGTACCGATCAAGGCAAAGCTCTCAATTTACCGGTCGATCTACGTTCCCATCTTCACCTATAGTCTTGAGCTTTGGGTCATGACCAAAAGGACAAGATCACGGGTACAAGCGGTCGAAATTAGTTTCCTCCGCCATGTGGCGGGGCTCTC
The DNA here is from genome assembly GCF_033978795.1 of Nerophis ophidion. Taxonomy (NCBI): domain Eukaryota; kingdom Metazoa; phylum Chordata; class Actinopteri; order Syngnathiformes; family Syngnathidae; genus Nerophis; species Nerophis ophidion. The sequence goes on along the minus strand of NC_084624.1, from coordinate 26,174,002 downwards.
CCTTAGAGATAGGGTGAGCATCTCTGCCATCCGAGAGGAGCTCAAATTAAAGCTGCTGCTCCTCCACATCGAGAGGAGCCAGATGAGGTGGTTCGGGCATCTGGTCAGGATGCCACCCGAACGCCTCCCTAGGGAGGTGTTTAGGGCACGTCCAACCAGTAGGAGGCCACGTGGAAGACCCAGGACACGTTGGGAAGACTGTCTCCCGGCTGGCCTGGGAACGCCTCGGGATCCCCCGGGAAGAGCTAGACGGAGTGGCTGGGGAGAGGGAAGTCTGGGCTTCCCTGCTTAGGCTGCTGCCCCCGCGACCCGACCTCGACTAAGCGGAAGAAGATGGATGGATGGATGAACTTATGTATTTTATAATTCACTGATTTTACCTCATTGAGTCAATGACACTTTGATTATCGGTCCTGCTAGACACCGAACTCTATTTAATAATACAACTCTAACATTTGACAACCAAACAATTAAACAAGGCGACACGGTAAAGAATCTGGGTATTATCTTCGACCCAACTCTCTCCTTTGAGGCACACATTAAAAGCGTTACTAAAACGGCCTTCTTTCATCTCCGTAACATCGCTAAAATTCGCTCCATTCTGTCCACTAAAGACGCTGAGATCATTATCCATGCGTTTGTTACGTCTCGCCTCGACTACTGTAACGTATTATTTTCGGGTCTCCCCATGTCTAGCATTAAAAGATTACAGTTGGTACAAAATGCGGCTGCTAGACTTTTGACAAGAACAAGAAAGTTTGATCACATTACGCCTGTACTGGCTCACCTGCACTGGCTTCCTGTGCACTTAAGATGTGACTTTAAGGTTTTACTACTTACGTATAAAATACTACACGGTCTAGCTCCATCCTATCTTGCCGATTGTATTGTACCATATGTCCCGGCAAGAAATCTGCGTTCAAAGGACTCCGGCTTATTAGTGATTCCCAAAGCCCAAAAAAAGTCTGCGTGCTATAGAGCATTTTCCGTTCGGGCTCCAGTACTCTGGAATACCCTCCCGGTAACAGTTCGCGATGCCACCTCAGTAGAAGCATTTAAGTCTCACCTTGAAACTCATTTGTATACTCTAGCCTTTAAATAGACTCCCTTTTTAGACCAGTTGATCTGCCGTTTCTTTTCTTTTTCTTCTATGTCCCACTCTCCCGTGTGGAGGGGGTCCGGTCCGATCCGGTGGCCATGTACTGCTCGCCTGTGTATCGGCTGGGGACATCTCTGCGCTGCTGGTCCGCCTACGCTTGGGATGGTTTCCTGCTGGCTCCGCTGTGAACGGGACTCTCGCTGCTGTGTCTTGGATCCTCTTTGGACTGGACTCTCGCGACTGTGTTGGATCCATTGTGGATTGAACTTTCACAGTATCATGTTAGACCCGCTCGACATCCATTGCTTTCCTCCTCTCTAAGGTTCTCATAGTCATTATTGTCACCGACGTCCCACTGGGTCATCATTGTCACCAATGTCCCACTGGGTGTGAGTTTTCCTTGCCCTTATGTGGGCCTACCGAGGATGTCGTGGTGGTTTGTGCAGCCCTTTGAGACACTAGTGATTTAGGGCTATATAAGTAAACATTGATTGATTGATTGATTGATTTAAGGCTTTCCATATATAATCGTCACATTTGGCACACAATAAATAAATAAAAAATATTTACATAATTACTGAAATGGTACCATTGATTAATTATAATTGAATTAAGTAAATGTGTTATTAAATCTCAATAATTTAATGTATTACATTTAATGATTATTTCATGCTTTAATTATTCACGATTTGTGTATTTCATAACTGACTGATTTCCCCTCATTGAATGAATGACACTTTTAATAATGATTTAAGGCTGTTTTTTTTATGATTGTCTCATTTGGCCTTTGATACTTATTTAATTCCTGTATGTTAATTACATGGCCATCTCTGAACCCGGGAAAAGACCCTTCATTCTGTCTCTTAGGCCAGTGGTTCTCAAATGGGGGTACGCGTACCTCTGGGGGTACTTGAAGGTGAAGTGAAGTGAAGTGAATTATATTTATATAGCGCTTTTCTTAAGTGACTCAAAGCGCTTTACATTGTGAAACCCAATATCTAAATTACATTTAAACCAGTGTGGGCGGCACTGGGAGCAGGTGGGTAAAGTGTCTTGCCCAAGGACACAACGGCAGTAACTAGGATGGCACAAGCGGGAATTGAACCTCCAACCCTCAGGTTGCTGGCACGGCCACTCTACCAACCGGGCTATGCCGCCCCACAAGGTATGCCAAGGGGTACGTGAGATTTTTAAAAAATATTCTAAAAATAGCAACAATTCAAAAATCCTTTATAAATATATTTATTGAATAATACTTCAACAAAATATGAATGTAAGTTCATAAACTGTGTAAAGAAATGCAACAAAGCAATATTCAGTGTTGACAGCTAGATTTTTTGTGGATATGTTCCATAAATATTGATGTTAAAGATGTATTTTTTTGTGGAAAAATGTTTAGAATTAAGTTCATGAATCCAGATGGATCTCAATTACAATCCCCAAAGAGGGCACTTTAAAGGCCTACTGACACCCACTACTACTGACCACGCAGTCTGATAGTTTATATATCAATCATGAAATCTTAACATTGCAACACATGCCAATTAGGCCGGGTTAGTTCAATAAATTGCAATTTTAAATTTTGCGCCGAAATATCCTGCTGAAACGTCTCGGTATGATGACGCGTGCGTGTGACATCACGGATTGTAGAGGACATTTTGTTCCAGCATCGTTCCCAGCTATTAAGTCGTCTGTTTTCATCGCGAAATTTCACAGTATTCTGGACATATATATTGCTGAATCTTTGCAATTTGTTAAATGAACAATGCAGACATCAACGAAGAAAGCTGTAGGTGGGAATCGGTGTATTGCGGCCGGCTTTAGCAACACAAACATTGCCGGTGTTTCATTGTTTACATTCCCGAAAAATGACAGTCAAGCTTTACTATGGAACAGAGATGTCAAGCGAACACTGTTGGATTGGACCACACACACAAAGTATAGTGTATTATGCAGCGATCATTTTGAAAGATCGTGTTTCGAAGAGGGTCCCTTGCGAAGGGCAGAGATGGGCATCGCCACCACCCGTCGACTGGTGCTGAAGAAAGGTGCGGGGCCGACCCTCAGGTTGTACAGGTACGACCATATGATCTCACTTAAACACTAGTAACACAATAAGCAGAAAAGGGATTTTCCAGAATTATCCTAGTAAATGTGTCTAAGAACATATGAATCGCTCCCACTGCCCTCTAGTCTTTTTTTTTTTTCCAATCCTTCACTCTCACTTTCCTCATCCACGGATCTTTCATCCTCGCTCAAATTAATGGGGAAATCGTCGCTTTCTCGGTTCGAATCGCTCTCGCTGCTGGTGGCCATGATTGTAAACAATGCTCAGATGTGAGGAGCCCCACAACCCATGACGTCACGAGCATATCGTCTGCTACTTCCGGTACAGGCAAGGCTTTTTTATTAGCGACCAAAAGTTGCAAACTTTCTCGTCAATGTTCTCTACTAAATCCTTTCAGCAAAAATATGGCAATATTGCGAAATGATCAAGTATGACACATAGAATGGACCTGCTATCCCTGTTTAAATAAGAAAATCTCATTTCAGTAGGCCTTTAAGTTGATGATTACTTCTGTGTGTAGAAATCTTTATTTATAATTGAATCACTTGTTTATTTTTCAACAAGTTTTTAGTTATTTTTATATCTTTTTTTCCAAATAGTTCAAGAAAGACCAATACAAATGAGCAATATGTTTGCACTGTTATTCATTTTAATAAATCAGAAACTGATGACATAGTGCTGTATTTTACTTCTTTGTCTCTTTTTTTCAACAAAAAATGTTTTGCTCTGATTAGGGGGTACTTGAATTAAAACAAATGTTCACAGGGGGTACATCACTGAAAAAAGGTTGAGAACCACTGTCTTACGCCAACATGAATCCCGTCACACTCATTTGTATTTACATTGAACGACCAGCAGGGGTCAGCATGCTGCCACCGTGTGATAGAACAGTAACTGTCACAATAATACTGTGACCGTCAAGTCGAGTCTATCGCGGCCATGTTCGCCGTGACGACACCTAGACGAGCAGTGCCCTGGCCTTGTACTTTTTCTTCACACACACGGCGGTGACTGCGGTCACCAGCAGCATGGCGGCCAGCACGGACAGAGAGGAAGCCAGGGCGAGGGTGCGGTTGTCCGAGAGCGAGCCTTTGTGCTGGCAGCTGTCCCCGTAGGACCACCAGTCGGCCCCCACGGCACACCTGGGATGAGCGAACACGCAGGAAGGAAAGGTTGGAAATCATCCACATGACATAAAACAACCTCCAAAACAATTTTCCCACCAAGTACCACCTCAGAAAACACTTGGCTCTCCACTTTAAAACACAGCAGCGTAAGAGGCCTAAGTAATCATTAAACACAAGGCAGAAGTTTTAACAATTATGTTTAATATGTTGGCCCCTGTAGATGTAACAGAGTTAAGAATGCACTTTATTAATATTTCGGAATGTTTTTATTTTGTCATTGAAGTGTTTGTGTGAATTTTATCTTGAAAGAGTTCTTTATTTTTGTTGATTGACTTCTTTTATTTTACTTTGCATATAAATGTTTGCGAACATTATTACGCTCCAAGCAAACATTTTTCCACATAAATGTCGATTTACGAAAGTAAAACCTACATTTTCTAGTTGGCTTAATAATTTCAAACGATGCATTCAATCTTGGGAAACTGTTAAAAATGCAATCGCCCATGAATTGATTTTGTTATTGCAGACATTTAAAGTGATTTAGATTAGCCTTAGTTGTCTGTTTTAATTTTTTAGTATTAGTATTTATTTATGTTTTGCGAAAGACATTATGTGCTCAACCTAATGGATGTTTGAAATTGTTCAGATTTGTTGAAAGTGCCTTGGTCTTTATGTACATTGAGAATACATGTTTGTATTTACATTGTTCAATAAAATGCATATATACAGTATCTCTCTCTCTCTCTCTCTCTCTCTCTCTCTCTCTCTCTCTCTCTCTCTCTCTCTCTCTCTCTCTCTCTCTCTCTCTCTCTCTCTCTCTCTCTCTATATATATATACATACATATTAGGGGTGTCGGAAAAAATCGTTTCGAATACGAATCGAATCGAATACGATGTGTGATTCAGAATCGATTTTCTTTTTTTTTTTTTTAAATCAATCCAACAAAACAATACACAGCAATACCATAACAATGCAATCCAATTCCAAAACCAAACCTGACCCAGCAACACTTAGAACTGCAATAAACAGAGCAATTGAGAGGAGACACAAACACGACACAGAACAAACCAAAAGTAGTGAAACAAAAATGAATATTATCAACAACAGTATCAATATTAGTTATAATTTCAGCATAGCAGTGATTAAAAATTCTTCATTGACATTATAATTGGACATTTATAAAAAAAAAGAAAAAAAAGAACAATAGTGTCACAGTGGCTTACACTTGCATCGCATCTCATAAGCTTGACAACACACTGTGTCCAATGTTTTCACAAAGATAAAATAAGTCATATTTTTGGTTCGTTTAATAGTTAAAACATATTTACATTATTGCAATCAGTTGATAAAACATTATCCTTACAATTATAAAAGCGTCTTTTTTTTAAAAATCTACTACTCTGCTAGCATGTCAGCAGACTGGGGTAGATCCTGCTGAAATCCTATGTATTGAATGAATCGGAAAAATATCGTTTTTGAATCGAGAATCAAATCGAATGGAAAAAAATCGATTTATTATCGAATTGTGACCCCAAGAATCGATATTGAATCGAATCATGGGACACCCAAAGATTCACAGCCCTAGTATATATATATATAAAATATATGTAGCGTATTTTTCAGATTATAAATCGCAGTTTTTTTCATAGTTTGGGGGTGCGACATATACTCTGGAGCGACTTATGTGTGAAATTATTAACACATTACCGTAAAATATTAAATAATATTATTTATCTAATTTGCGGAAGAGACGAGGAAAATGTCAGCAATTGTCACACACACGTCAACCAATAAGAATTGGGCGGGGGAGGGTCATTGCAGAAGTGCATTGTGGGTCATGGGATGCTAACTGCTATATGCTATAGCCGTAGCTATTAAAATGGATCATTTCAACGTTGGCGGTAACTTATAAAAACAGAGAAGGGTTGAACAAAATTGGCACCGAAAAGAAAATCATGTACTGCAGATTACAAGATGGACGTAGTGAAATATGCAGTAGAAAAAGACAAGAGGAAGCGACGCATACCTTTGGAGTTGGCAGAAATGTTTAGAAGCGACATCGAGGAAGAAGATTTCATCAGATTTATCGATTAGGAGTGACAGATTGTTTGTTAAACTTATAGCATGTTCTATATGTTATAGTTATTTGAATGACTCTTACCATAATATGTTACGTTAACATACCAGGCACCTTCTCAGTTGGTTATTTATGCGTTATTTTAAATTGCCTTTCAAATGTCTATTCTTGGTGTTAGATTTTATCAAATAAATTTCCCCCCAAAATGCGACTTATAGTTCAGTGTGACGTATATATGTTTTTTTCCTTCTTCATTATGCATTTTTTTTGGCCTGTGCGACGTATACTCCGGAGCGATTTATAATCCGAAAAATACGGTATATATATATACATACATATATATATATACATACATATATATATATATATATGTATGTATATATATATATATATATATATTCATACATTGTTTATGTAGGCTATCTGAATGTATATATAACCTAATCATATTGTTTCTTCAACTTAGAAATAGTTGACCGTTTTTTCCCCCCTTTTTGGGATTATTATTCCCAGTTTTGATCTTGGACGTCTGGTCACCTATAGCAGTGGTTCTCAAACGGGGGTACGCGTGCCCCTGGGGGTAGTTGAAGGTATGCCAAGCGGTACGTGAGAGTTTTAAAAAAATATTCTAAAAATAGCAATAATTAAAAAAAAAAAAAATTATAAATATATTTATTGAATACTACTTCAACAAAATATGAATGTCCATCCATCCATCCATCCATCCATCATCTTCCGCTTATCCGAGGTCGGGTCGCGGGGGCAACAGCCTAAGCAGGGAAACCCAGACTTCCCTCTCCCCAGCCACTTCGTCTAGCTCTTCCCGGGGGATCCCGAGGCGTTCCCAGGCCAGCCGGGAGACATAGTCTTCCCAACGTGTCCTGGGTCTTCCCCGTGGCCTCCTACCGGTTGGACGTGCCCTAAACACCTCCCTAGGGAGGCGTTCGGGTGGCATCCTGACCAGATGCCCGAACCACCTCATCTGGCTCCTCTCGATGTGAAGGAGCAGCGGCTTTACTTTGAGTCCCTCCCGGATTGCAGCGCTTCTCACCCTATCTCTAAGGGAGAGCCCCGCCACCCGGCGGAGGAAACTCATTTCGGCCGCTTGTACCCGTGATCTTATCCTTTCGGTCATGACCCAAAGCTCATGACCATAGGTGAGGATGGGAACGTAGATCGACCGGTAAATTGAGAGCTTTGCCTTCCGGCTCAGCTCCTTCTTCACCACAACGGATCGGTACAACGTCCGCATTACTGAAGACGCCGCACCGATCCGCCTGTCGATCTCACGATCCACTCTTCCCTCACTCGTGAACAAGACTCCTAGGTACTTGAACTCCTCCACTTGGTGCAGGGTCTCCTCCCCAACCCAGAGATGGCATTCCACCCTTTTCCGGGCGAGAACCATGGACTCGGACTTGGAGGTGCTGATTCTCATTCCGGTCGCTTCACACTTGGCTGCGAACCGATCCAGCGAGAGCTGAAGATCCCGGTCAGATGAAGCCATCAGGACCACATCATCTGCAAAAAGCAGAGACCTAATCCTGCGGTCACCAAACCGGAACCCCTCAACGCCTTGACTGCGCCTAGAAATTCTGTCCATAAAAGTTATGAACAGAATCGGTGACAAAGGACAGCCTTGGCGGAGTCCAACCCTCACTGGAAATGTGTTCGACTTACTGCCGGCAATGCGGACCAAGCTCTGACACTGATCATACAGGGAACTGACCGCCACAATAAGACAGTCCGATACCCCATACTCTCTGAGCACTCCCCACAGGACTTCCCGAGGGACACGGTCGAATGCCTTCTCCAAGTCCACAAAGCACATGTAAACTGGTTGGGCAAACTCCCATGCACCCTCAAGAACCCTGCCGAGAGTATAGAGCTGGTCCACAGTTCCACGACCAGGACAAAAACCACACTGTTCCTCCTGAATCCGAGGTTCGACTATCCGACGTAGCCTCCTCTCCAGTACACCTGAATAAACCTTACCGGGAAGGCTGAGGAGTGTGATCCCACGATAGATGGAACACACCCTCCGGCCCCCCTTCTTAAAGAGAGGAACCACCACCCCGGTCTGCCAATCCAGAGGTACCGCCCCCGATGTCCACGCGATGCTGCAAAGTCTTGTCAACCAAGACAGCCCCACAGCATCTAGAGCCTTAAGGAACTCCGGGCGGATCTCGTCCACCCCTGGGGCCTTGCCACCGAGGAGCTTTTTAACTACCTCAGCGACCTCAGCCCCAGAAATAGTAGAGTCCACCACGGATTCCCCAGGCACTGCTTCCTCATAGGAAGACGTGTTGGTGGGATTGAGGAGGTCTTCGAAGTATTCCTTCCACCTATCCACAACATCCGCAGTTGAGGTCAGCAGAACACCATTCGCATCATACACGGTGTTGATAGTGTACTGCTTCCCCTTCCTGAGGCGCCGGACGGTGGTCCAGAATCGCTTCGAAGCCGTCCGGAAGTCGTTTTCCATGGCTTCCCCGAACTCCTCCTATGTCCGAGTTTTTGCCTCCGCGACCGCTGAAGCTGCACACCGCTTGGCCTGTCGGCACCTGTCCACTGCCTCCGGAGTCCTATGAGCCAAAAGGACCCGATAGGACTCCTTCTTCAGCTTGACGGCATCCCTCACCGCTGGTGTCCACCAAGGGGTTTTAGGATTGCCGCCCCGACAGGCACCAACTACCTTGCGGCCACAGCTCCGATCTGCCGCCTCGACAATAGAGGTGCGGAACATGGTCCACTCGGACTCAATGTCCAGCACCTCCCTCGTGACATGTTCAAAGTTCTTCCGGAGGTGGGAATGGAAACTTTGTCTGACAGGAGACTCTGCCAGACGTTCCCAGGAGACCCTCACAATGCGTTTGGGCCTCCTAGGTCTGTCCGGCATCCTCCCCCACCATCGCAGCCAACTCACCACCAGGTGGTGATCGGTAGAAAGCTCCGCCCCTGTCTTCCCCCGAGTGTCCAAAACATGAGGCCACAAATCCGATGACACAACTACAAAGTCGATCATGGAACTGCGGCCTAGGGTGTCCTGGTGCCCAGTGCACATATGGACACCCTTATGTTTGAACATGGTGTTTGTTATGGACAAACTGTGACGAGCACAAAAGTCCAATAACAAAACACCACTCGGGTTCAGATCCGGGCGGCCATTCTTCCCAATCACGCCTCTCCAGGTTTCACCGTCGTTGCCAACATGAGCGTTGAAGTCTCCCAGTAGGACAAGGGAATCACCCGGGGGAGCACTTTCCAGTGCTCCCAAAAAGGGTGGGTACTCTGAACTGCTGTTTGGTGCATAAGCACAAACAACAGTCAGGACCCGTCCCCCCACCCGAAGGCGGAGGGAGGCTACCCTTTCGTCCACCGGGTTGAACTCCAACGTACAGGCTTTGAGCCGGGGAGAAACAAGAATTGCCACCCCAGCCCGTCGCCTCTCACTGCCGGCAACGCGAGAGTGGAAGAGGGTCCAATCCCTCTCGAGAGAAGTGGTTCCAGAGCCCTTGCTGTGCGTCGAAGTGAGCCGACTATATCCAGCCGGAATTTCTCGACTTCGCGCACTAGCTCAGGCTCTTTCCCCCCCAGTGACGTGACGTTCCACGTCCCAAGAGCTAGCTTCTGTAGCCGAGGATCGGACCGCCAAGTGCCCTGCCTTCGGCTGCCGCCCAGCTCACAATGCACCCGACTTCTATGGCCCCTGCTATGGGTGGTGAGCCCATTGGAGGGGTGACCCACGTTGCCTCTTCGGGCTGTGCCCGGCCGGGCCCCATGGGGACAGGCCCGGCCACCAGGCGCTCGCCATCGTGTCCCACCTCCGGGCCTGGCTCCAGAGGGGGGCCCCGGTGACCTGCGTCCGGGCGAGGGAAATCTGGGTCCATAATTTTTCTTCTTCATAAAGGTCTTCGAGCTGCTCTTTGTCTGATCCCTCACCTAGAACCTGTTTGCCTTGGGAGACCCTACCAGGGGGCTTTATGCCCCCGGACAACATAGCTCCTAGGATCATTGGGACACGCAAACTCCTCTACCACGATAAGGTTGCAGCTCAGAGAGGAGAAAAAAAAATATGAATGTAAGTTCATAAAATGAAAATAAATGCAACAATGCAATATTCAGTGTTGACAGCCAGACTTTTTGTGGACATGTTCCATAAATATTGATGTTAAAAGATGTATTTTTTGGTGAAGAAATGTTTAGAATTAAGTTCATGAATCCAGATGGATCTCTATTACAATCCCCAAAGAGGGCACTTTAGGTTGATGATTACTTCTATGTGTAGAATTATAATTTTTTTTATTATTGACTCACTTGTTTATTTTTCAACAAGTTTTTAGTTATTTTATATCTTTTTTCCAAATAGTTCAAGAAAGACCACTACAAATGAGCAATATTTTGCACATTCATACAATTTAATAAATCAGAAACTGATGACATAGTGCTGTATTTTACTTCTTTATCTCTTTTTTTCAACCAAAAATGCTTTGCTCTGATTAGGGGGTACTTGAATTAAAAAAAATGTTCACAGGGGGTACATCAATGAAAAAAGGTTGAGAACCACTGACTTATAGCATATAAGAATATTATATTACTGTTTCGCAAACTATGAACACGCCAAAAAATGTGTCCTTTACCATAGTTACACGTATGACAAAAAAGTGCGTGAATATCAGTGGTATTCAGTGAGGTAAAATGAATAAAATGCGCCGATGGTTCATTGCTCCTGCCAAATGAATTGCAGTGAGTGGAGCGGATCACCACTCCAAGATGGCGGCCCCGCGTCTCGTCTGCGGCAATAGGCAGTAGCGCTCGATGTTGCGTACCCTTATAAGATGTCTATGGTTATAACGTTAACAGTGAGTTTAGCGCCTCACTGATTTAACTAAACAGCAAATAAAAGTTACATTACTCGGCCAATAAACGTTAACTTACATTGAAAACTTACCCTTCTTTGTGCATCTTCAAATGTCGAACGAATTTGGAAGTTGTTGCGTCTCTGTCTGTAATCTTCGAACGAACCGCATGCTCTGCATACGGCAATTCGTTTTTTGTTGACCAAGTCGTAGTTTTAATACCCGAACAAAACAATTTTTGGCATAACTTTTCCTCACCGGCGTGTTGTTTGAGAGCTCTTCTTCGTTGGTTTTCATGCAATTTGATAGGCTGAGTGCTGTGTCACGAAAATAACATGGATGTAATTTGATTGGCTGTTGTTCTGACAGGTAGCGCGCACACTGTCATCACACACACGCTGACACACACAGACAGATACGGAGCGCTCCTGAATAACTTTTTAATCGTTGGGTTTTGGGGAAAGTAGCAAGTCATGTCAAGTCAAAAGGCTCAAGTCCAAGTCAAGTCACAAGTCATTGATGTTAAAGTCTAAGTCGAGTTGCAAGTCTTTTTAAATTTTGTCAAGTCGAGTCTAAAGTCATCAAATTCATGATTCGAGTCTGACTCGAGTCCAAGTCATGTGACTCGAGTCCACACCTCTGATACATACTGTATCAGTTTTTAAAAAATTGACTATTGCATTCGTGTGTGCGGGGATGGACGCTAGTCACTAGTCAAAACCTGATCTCCATGGGTGAGCCTCCCCCGCGGGGGAGCCACCTCTCCTACCCCCCATTCGAATACGACCTCAGATCAGACGAGACGACCCGCTGAACTTAAGCATATCACTAAGCGGAGGAAAAGAAACTAACAAGCAGAATAATAGGCTATATGAACATATATTTTGATCCTGAACAAAATAGCCATTATTGAAGGACTGGAATTGATGCTGTAGCGTATTTTTTTGTACATTTGAGTTGAAAAATAAAGCTCCACTGAACCTCCACTACTTAAATGCCATACAATGATTGGAACCCTCCCAAATATATTACACTATACACATCCATTCATAAATTATATCACCTTAATTTATTTTCAAGAGGGTTCACTCCATTTCTTTCATTCCGCTATAGATAGCTCAAAACGTTGTGGGCAGATTTTCCTCAAACTTTCAGGAAATTATTTTTTGGGGGTTGACCTAGATCACCCTCGGGATTTATGACTTTTATGCTCTTGGAAAACAGGGGCTGGCAAATGTCTACACTCTCAAAGTGCTTTTCTATTGTGTCTACTATATTGGATAAAAAAGGTTAAAAGTCTCTCTGTAGCTGTTATTTCATGTTAATGGGGCTCTCATAATGAAAATAAAACATATTTAGAAGGTTGTTGTTTTTTTTACTTCGCGGAAATGTACCAATGAATGAATGAAAATAAGCAATAAATCGCGATAAATGATGGTTTAAGGTATTATATTAATTATAACATATATATTTACAGTACAGGCCAAAAGTCTGGCCACACCTTCTCATTCAATGCATTTTCTTTATTTTCATGACTATTTACATTGTAGACCCTTTGCCCTTTTGCACACACTTGACATTCTCTCAATGAGCTTCAAGAGGTAGTCACCTGAAATGGTTTTCCAACAGTCTTGAAGGAGTTCCCAGAGGTGCTTAGCACTTGTTGGCCCCTTTGCCTAATCAGAGCAAAGGGTGGCTATTTTGAAGAAACTAGAATATGAAACATGTTTTCAGTTATTTCACCTTTTTTTTTGTTAAGTACACAACTCCACATATGTTCATTCATAGTTTTGATGCCTTCAGTGACAATCTACAAAGTAAATAGTCATGAAAATAAAGAAAATGCGTTGAATGAGAAGTTGTGTCTAAACCATTGGCCTGTACTGTACATTAAATGAAAATTAAAAAAAATTAAAAGAAAGCATCTCTTGCCATTGTTTCCACTCATCATGACAGATTTTGGAGGATATATCCAGGCCCAAAAAATTGGTGGTCCGAAAGGAGTTTTGAAAGGCTGACGTCAAGGCAACATATGAATAATATTACCTCGAGCAACACAGCACATTGCCTTTCATTGAGATGGAACTATCTTCTGTCACATTATCTAACATCTTTGAAACACTGTATGATTATGTTTTATTAATAGGTTTAGGTTAGGATTATACACATTTTTTGCCATTAAAACATTTTAAAAATCTTTTTATCATTTAATTTGCAACAAGGATTTGAACCCAAGACCTTCTGCTTTTGCAACGAAAGTACAAATGACGAGAACCATCAGAGGTCCAAGACGGAAACCATCCCGCGTATTCTTACCAGTGACAGAGCACGTGGCCAGGAGTACATTTGGGGTCAAATTCAAGGTCAGAAATGATTTATAATTGGTGTGTATGACCTGAGTTGGTTACAGTGCCACCTAGTGACAGCAGGAAATCACAAAAAAAGTTGACTTATTTGCGTAAACCCGTTCAACGCTTTCCGCGGCTTTAACTTGATTGGTGTTTGCGTTACAAAGAACACCACTTATATGGCTGACAATGTTTGTTTGTTGCTTTGAGCACAATTACTAAGTATTAATGTGTATTTGGCAGGGTTGTACGGTATACCGGTACTAGTATAGTACCGCGATACTTATGAATCATATTTGGTACTATACGCCTCTAAAAAATACCACCCCTTTTTTTAACAGGCATGACGGCGAGTCGTCATCATAACCGGACATTGCTGGTTTCCGAGCAGAGGCGCATGTTCGGCAGCGCACAATCATTGAGCACTTACACGCAGACACAGTGTGTAGACAGAAAAGGGAGAATGGACGCATTTTGGCTTAAAAACTAAAACTAAAGGTGAAGATATAACACTGAAACGTCCTAACAAAGAGTTGCTTTAAGACAGTGTTAGCTAGCTCGCGGCTAGCTTCCATCCGCAGTTGTCAGTTTTTTAGCTACTTCTAAATCACTAATCCTTGCCTCCATGGTGACAAAGTAAGTTTCTTACAAGTATCATCCCTGCAGGACAAGGAATAGCTAAACATGCTTCACTACACACCGTAGGAGGATACAATAGCTCACCGGCGGCACAATTCAAACAAACGCCTAGGGTGGATCTACACCTGACATCCACTGTGATAATACCGAGTACAGGAGCGTATTTAGGCGATACCATAATGATTACATCAATATATTTTTAGCATCACAAAATCTTTTTTCGTTTATAAACTCAGGAAAAATGTCCCTGAATACATTAGGACTTTAATTATGACCACTGTGTGATCCTGTAACCACTTGGTATCGGATCGATACCCAAATTTGTGGTATCATCCAAAACTAATGTAAAGTTTCCAAACAACAAAAGAATAAATGTATATTACATTTTAACAGAAGTGTAGATAGAATATGTTGAAATGGAAAGTAAGCAGATATTAACAGTCAGTGAACAAGTAGATTAACCATTCATTTTTTTTACCACTAATGCCTCATACGCTTGATAAAATAATAGAATGATAAATGGCACAATATGTTACTGCCTACGTCAGCAGACTAATTAGGAATATTTGTTTTCTTTCTTACTACTAAAAGACAAGTTGTCTAGTATGTTCACTATTCTATTTAAAGACAAAAATGTAATCAGAAAAATATTATTGGCTTCATTTTAACAAACAAACGTATGTAATTTTTGGTGGTCCCTTTTATTTAAAAAAGTATCAAAATACTTTGTGGTACCGGGACGACCCAAGTATTGGTTCTCGTCATAATAAACGTGACCCTTTGTCATAATTGTCACTCCAGAGTTAATTCCCTCACCTGCAAACGGGTTTTCCTTGGTCCGGCACGCACACGCCGTCATTCAGACACTCCACATTTGCACACACGTCAGAGGGCCCGCTGGTGGTGTTTGGAGACGGAGTGGAAGCGGGTAGAGGTTGGCTGACGGTCAAATGAGACACATCTAAAGAGGGCGAGGAAGGTTTTTAATTGGATTCAAGTGATGAAACGAATGGATAAACAAAGCTGTGATTGATGAATTATAGATGTGGACAAGGCACACATCTATAAGTGAGCGGCTCGGTGAATACCAGTATGGACTGGCTCTGTGTTTGACTGTGGATTTACAATAATGCTCTCTCACATTTCCTGTTAGTCCGCAATGTTCCTTGGAAAATGTCCAAGGGCCTGATTTACTAAGATCTAAATACCTCGCGCTAAACAGTGTGAGCAGTCTATAAAATAGCGTTTCGGCATGTGATTTACTAAGACTTCATGTGCAATTCAAAAGTAGCGCAGACCGCATTATTTAAAGGCCTACTGAAACCCACTACTACCGGCCACGCAGTCTGATAGTTTATATATCAATGATGAAATATTAACATTGCAACACATGCCAATACGGCCTTTTTAATTTACTAAATTGCAATTTTAAATTTCCTGCGGAGTTTCTTGTTGAAAACGTCGCGGAATGATAACGCGTGCGCGTGACGTCACAGACTGTCAGGAAATATTAGTGCAGCACCATTTGCGGCTAAAAGTCGTCTCTTTTCGTCGCGCAATTAAACAGTATTCTGGATATCTGCGTTGCTGAATCTTTTGCAATTTGTTCAATTAATAATGGAGAAGTCAAAGTAGAAAGATGGAGTTGGGAAGCTTTAGCCTTTAGCCACACAAACACACGGTGATTCCTTGTTTCAAATTCCCGGAGGTGAAGCCTTACTATGGATCAGTGCGGTCAGGCGAACATGGTTCCCGACCACTTGTCAACCGGCAGGTTTTGGTGAGAAAATTGTGTAAAAAGTCGCCTCTTACTGGAGATCTGTGGAGTTTGCGCCGTCCTTGTATCTGCTGTGACTTCCCTCAAACACTGGCCTCAAGACACCCGTGGACACACCCCTCCAACTATCAGGTACTATTTAATCTCACTAAAACGCTAGCAACACAATAGAAAGATAAGGGATTGCCCAGAATTATCCCAGTAAATGTGTCTAAAAACATCTGAATCTGTCCTAATGCAATCGCCTTCCTAAAAAAAAAAAAAAGATTTATTTATTTATTTGTTCTAGTCCTTCGCTATCAATATAATCATCCACAAATCTTTCATCCTCGCTCAAATTAATGGGGAAATTGTCATTTTCTCCGAATAGCTTTTGCTGCTGGAGGCTCCCATTAAAAACAATGTGAGGATGTGAGGAGCCCTCACCCTTGTGACGTCATCGTCTGCAACTTCCGGTACAGGCAAGGCTTTTTTATCAGCACCAAAAGTTGCAAACTTTATCGTGGATGTTCTCTACTAAATCCTTTCAGCAAAAATATGGCAATATTGCAAAATGATCAAGTATGACACAGAGAACGGACCTGCTATCCCCGTTTAAATAAGAAAATCTCATTTCATTAGGCCTTTAAATGAGGTTTTTGCGTGTAATACAAGGGGCATCACCACCACTCATTTACTGCACATTTATGTTATATTGTGTCGTTTTTGCTGTCTTCTTAAACATGCAGGAGACAGCTACCACTTTTTATGGGCATTTTAGAAGCAGTCATGCATTGCTACATTGGCATCACTTTATTTATTTTTTTCATTTATTCCGCCAAAGGTGCATGAGCTGCACTACTACGCTCAAGGCGCTAAAAATGCATACTTCAAGAAGTTATCGTATAGGATACATCTGGGTTGTCCAAACTGCAGACGCCATACATTTGATGAGGAAATTGGTCCGCTGGGTGCTTCCAGATTAATTTCAAATATTTTAAAATCTAATTGCTGCAAAGTTGCCACCATCTTGTTGACAATGTGAGTGACATGCTTTAAGCTAAATTCAGCAAAGCATTCACTTATATGAACCAATCCTAAAAACTATTCCCTACTTGTGCAAAAAAATAAAAGTGCAATGAAAACAAAAAGTCAACACACATGATCACAAATGTCCAAACACCCGAAAACATTTTAAATTACACCCATTTAAACCCATTACAATGCATGATGGGACAAATACAAAACACTTTCTCCAGACTTATCTATGTTTGGCACAGTCTTAGCTGCTTCATCTTTCTGATTGATTACAAAACTTTAAAAGGGAACTGCACTTATTTGGGGAATTTTGACTATCGTTCACGATCATGAAAAAGACATGACAACAGATGTATTATTTTTAATGCATTCTAACTCGTAAATAAACAGAAATTAAAGTCTGCTCACAGTGGAGCCAATGGGAGGGTCTCTATTCCACCCATAAAACCCCATAAAAAACATCCAAAAAGTGCCAGCAATACTCATTGTACATTTCGTGACTTGAATATTAACCAAGTATTAGTGATATTGTTATTATGAGCGCTAACGCAGACAAACTATTTAGCAGTGTCGTGATCACTAGTGTTCCGATGTTGACATGAGCGACTGATGAGCTGCTTGCTTGTTTCCTTACTTTATTGCAGATCATAAATCATGCCTCTCACCTGGATAGCAGTAAGATGAGGACATATTCCAACAAGTTAGCACACTTTGACAGCCAATTTACACCCTGAAATGGCAAAAACGACACGAAAAGACGCTTTGTTCCACCCCACCTTTTCCTTTGCAAGGATTATGAGTCATTCTTCCTCTAAATGAGAATATATGAACATCCTTGCAGGCTGCATCTTAATGACACTGTACAATAAGTGATGTTTTATTTATGGTTTGTTGCCTTTCAAGAAGTCTGCAGTGAGTAATAAACAGTGATGAAGAAAAAATACAATGCGTATGCTTAAAATGATCAAAATATGTAAACATTAAATGTTATTATAAATGTGCCTGTTACTACATTACAGATATAGTTACATCAAGTATATAAAGCATTAATGCAGGTATTTGGATGTTTTTTTAAGGGCTTTAGACCAGCTCAGTGGCCTTGTGGTTAGAGTGTCCTCCCTGAGATCGGTAGGTCGTGAGTTCAAACCCCGGCCAAGTCTCGCCAAAGACTATAAAAATGGGATCCATTACCTCCCTGCTTGGCACTCAGCATCAAGGGTTGGATTTGGGGGTTAAATCACCAAAAAAAAACCGAGCGAGGCCACCCTTGCTGCTCACTGCTCCCCTCACCTCCCAGTGGGAGGGGAACAAGGGGGATGGGTCAAATGCAGAGGTTACTTTCACCACCACTAGGTGTGGTGATCAGTGGTACTTTAACTTAACTTCATAGACAGAATAGAGCAGATTTTAGAATGCATTAAAATAAATACATCTGTTGTCTATATAAACAGTACAGGCCAAAAGTTTGGACACCTTTTCATTTTAATGCGTTTTCGATATTTTCATGACTATTTAAATTGTAGATTGTCACTGGAGGCATAAAAACTTGACACCTGGGAAGTGAAAACTCTTTCAAGTGACTACCTTTTTAAGCAAATCGAGAGAATGCCATGAATGTGCAAAGCAGTAATCAGAGCAAAGGGTGGCTATTTTGAAGAAACTAGAATATAAAACATGTTTTTAGTGATTTCACCTTTTTTTGTTAAGTACATAACTCCACGTATTCATTCATAGTTTTGATGCCTTCGGTGACAATCTACATTGTAAATAGTCATGAAAATAAAGAAAATGCGTTGAATCAGAAGTTGTGTCCAAACCATTGGCCTGTACTGTACATTAAATATGAATATAAATTAACATTAATTGAATGAGAATGTGTGTCCACGCATTATTTATATATATATATATATATATATATATATATATATATATATATAATTATTTTTAGCCCAATGCGGCCCCCATGTCAAAAAGTTTGCACACACCTGCATTAGACTATATACACACACGCACACACATATATATATATATATATATATATACCACATTTATATATATATATACCACATTTATATATATACTGTATGTATACTATATATATATATACACACCACATTTATATATATATATATATATATATATATATATATATATACACATACCACATTTGTATATATGTATACTATATATAATGTGTGTGTGAATGGGTAAATGTGGAAGTAGTGTCAAAGCGCTTTGAGTACCTTGAAGGTAGAAAAGCGCTTTACAAGTACAACCCATTTATCATTTATATATACATATACATATGTATATATATATATATATATACATACATATATATGTATATATATATACATATATATGTATATATAAATTATTGTTTGAATATAACATAAATATATTAATATTATATTTAATATTAATATTTTAAATATACCTATTTTTAGCCCAATGCATCCCCCCAAATCAAAAAGTTTGGACACCCATGGGATGTATGTTAGTAATACATATAGTGTGTAGAAAAAAACAAAAGTCTTTAAAAAGTATTAAATGACACCAAAATGCATTAATTTAATTTTTTTTAATTGGCCACTAAAGTCTTACAGCAGCTATGAAATTATAAAAAAGTTGTTGCTGAAGAGACAATGTGTCTAATATATTTGATTTCACAAAGGATGGAGGATACTAAATATTGCGTGTCCTTTTCAAATGTGCTAAAATGAACGCACTTTCACTTCCGGGTATTGTGAGTTTTGTTCATCAGCATTTATTTTGCATATTGATAAAGACAGACGCAAATAGATTGCAAGCCTTATTCTGCTCACTTTACCGACGCAATCCACTTTACACACGTTTAGTAGATCAGTTTTGCGTGTGCTTTCGAGTTTGCACGTATTTTAGTACATGCAAACCTTTAGTAAATCAGGCCCCAACTACCTTTCCTTCTCTATAGAGAGGAAGCTGATAGAACTGCTATTTATTCTTTCTTTAGTCACTTTGGTCAGGTGTCCCAATACTTGTGTCCATGCAGTGTGTGCTTTTACCCTCCATACTGAGGAGAAAGATGGCGTCCCCTCCCTTGATAAAATCCCTGCTCTTGGCTCTCAAGTGGGTGAGGTACACTGAAGTACCAGAGCCGGGTCCACGGAAATACTTGGACCCATCTGAGTCTGTCACCTCCGAGCCCACCTTGCGAGGGTCGTCCCAGAAGAGCTTGGATCCTGATTGACAGGGTTAATTAGTGAGGTCACCAAAGCAGAGAGTTGTGGAATATGAAAGATATGAGAACCTGAGGTCTTCGTAGGATCCGTGGTGACACTGCGCTGGTTGGACATGCGCTTCTGGATGTGTGGGTGCTGGTCCATGAGCATCATGGTGATTTGTTTCCAGGGGCAAGGCCATGTCTGCCCGCTGTCCTCCGCCCGGGCCACTAAATTAGTGTAGGCTGACAGCTGGCCCGGGTAACCGGTCTTCCCGCTGGGATAGAGCTTCATCTGGAAGGTGTAGCCCTCCTTGGAAGTGAACGGCGGGCTACGGATGGCCTCGTTCATGGGGGTGTTGTCCATAACCTGGCTGAAGTTCTTCACGCGCCATACGAACTCTGGACATTTTGTCTCCGAAATGTTGATGTCATCCAGAGAGAGGCCACCTGCAGATGGTCCTGTGCCTTTTTTGGCGCCCTGGAAGACCACGCGGAATTTCTTTGTCACGTCCAGGCTGACGTGGTGCAGCTGCCACAGGTCCTGAGGGGGTCCTGTGCCGTCACGTGAAAAACAGTTTATCGATAAGCATGTGGACAACAAATAACTAGGGTTGTACGGTATACCGGTACTAATATAATATCGAGGTACTAATGAATCAAAAACGGTACTATACTCTGTATGAATAGTACCGGTTCGCCGTATTTTTTTTTTTTACAGACATGACGACGGGTCGTCGTGACATTGCTGATTTTATGAGCAGAGGAGCATGTTCGGCAGCGCACATTCACAGAGTACTTAGAAGCAGACACAGTGTCTAGACAGAAAAGGGAGAACGGACACATTTTGGCTTAAAAACTAACGCTAAAGGTGAAGTTATAACACAGAAACGCCCTCAGGAAGAGGTGCTTTAAGACATGGCTAGCTAGTTAGCGACTAACGTCCATCCGCCATCGGCAGTGTTTTAGCTACTTCTA
The DNA here is from genome assembly GCF_033978795.1 of Nerophis ophidion. NCBI lineage: Eukaryota > Metazoa > Chordata > Actinopteri > Syngnathiformes > Syngnathidae > Nerophis > Nerophis ophidion. The sequence goes on along the minus strand of NC_084624.1, from coordinate 26,152,812 downwards.
AGTCACTAATCCTTGCCTCCATGACGACAAATAAAGTAAGTTTCTTACAAGTGTCATCCCTGCAGGACGAGGAATAGCTAAACATGCTTCACTACACACCGTAGGAGGATACAATAGCTCACCGGCGTCACAATGTAAACAAAAGCCATGGGTGGATCCCCACCTGACATCCACTGTAATGATACCAATTACAAGAGTATACATTGTTGATACTAGAATGATTACATTAAAAAAAATGTTGTCACAAATGTATTTTCTTTTTCATTTTTTAAATTCATATCATATTCATAAACTCAGGAAATTCGTCCCTGGACACAGGAGAACTTAAACTATGACCAATGTATGATCCTGTAACTACTTGGTATCTGGATCGATACCTAAATTTGTGGTATCATCCAAAACTAATGTAAAGTATCCAAACAGAAGAATAAGTGATTATTACATTTTAACAGAAGTGTAGATAGAACATGTTAAAAGAGAAAGTAAGCAGATATTAACAGTAAATGAACAAGTAGATTAATAATCAATTGTTACAGCTTGTCCTTTATCATTTTGACATGATAAGAAAATGATAAATGACACAATATGTTACTGCATACATCAGCAAACTAATTAGGAGTCTTTGTTTGTTTACTTCCTACTAAAAGCTAACAAACAGATGTTAAATGTACCCTAAGAATTTTTGTCAAAAGTAAGCAAATTGTGCCATTTTTTGTGGTCCCCTTTATATAAAAAGTATCGAAATACATTTTGGTACCGGTACCAAAATATTGGTATCGAGACAACCCTTCAAGGAACACTTGAGTGATACCGACCATCAATAGTAGTGATGAGGCGCAATTTCCCAGCAGGGTTTGTGCTGTCATACTCGCGCACAAAGACGCTCAGTGTGTCGTTGGGGCCGCCGCTGTTGTAGAAGAAGAATTGCAGACATTGGTAGCCTCTTTTGGGGTACAGCATTCTACTCTCAAGGTTGGCCGTGTGGTCAGCATTCAACGGGTTTGTGGTGAAGTGCATGAAATAGCCAGAACCTAAAAACATACACATCTGTTCAAGCCAACAAATGGTGCATATTAATTAATCGTAGACAGACTGTGGCACTATTACAGCATTTGTTTAAAAAATAGTGTTTAATACAAAATTAAAAATGAGGATTCCCTCCAAATTCTTCAGAACAACCTAAAATTGGGTGTTCCAACAGGACAATGACCCCAAACACAAGTCAAAAGTGGTAAAGGAATGGCTAAATCAGGCTATAGTAAAGGTTTTAGAATGGCCTTCCCAAAGTCCTGACTTAAACATGTGGACAATGCTGAAGAAACAAGTCCATGTAAAAAAAACACACATTTAGCTAAACTGCACTAATTTTGTCAAGAGGAGTGGTTAAAAAATTCAACCTGAAGCTTTCCAGCATCTTGTGAATGGCTACCAAGCTTGCAGTGAAACTTGCCATGTATACTTTTTAACCAGCAGAATTGGTCACATTTTCAGGATGATAAATTCATAAAAGAACCAAACTTCATAAATGTTTTTTGTGACCAACAAGTATGTGCTCCAATCACTCTATCACAAAAAAATAAGTTGTAGAAAGTATTGGAAACTCAAGACAGCCATGACGTTATGCTCTTTGCAAGTGTATGTGTGTATATATATATATATATATATATATATATATATATATATATATATATATATATATATATATATGTATATACATACACACACACACACACACACACACACATACGTACAGTACATGTCATGATCCGTGGTCCGGATCAGGTTTTGTATTTTCGGTTAGTTTTGGACTCCTTCAGTTCCTGTTTGTGCACCTCCTGAGTTTGTTACCATGGTTACATATTATTTTTACCTACCTCTTGTGTTTGGGACACTCACCTGTTTACAATCAGAGACACTATTTAAGCCTGCTTTTTTTGATCTCTCGTCCTGGCTTCTTTGTTTTGCTTCACGCTGCTCTCATGCTGAACTAGCGTCCAGTGCGATTGGCACTTTCTTCCTAAGTCTTGTTTGTCTGTTTTGGTGCTTCGTTGATTTTTGAAGAATAAACCATGCTCCTACCTGCAAGTCCTGTCCGGAGTCGTCCATTTGCAAAATTTGGACACCGCTGCATTAGACTGTACATGTGTACCTAATCAAGTGTCATGTGAGTTTATGATCCCTCACCAGAGCATTTGCCCAAGTTAGAGTAGTCTGTGTTGGGCCCGCCTGCCGCTTTGGACACCCTGTACCAGTCGGCCGAGTCCCCCGGTCCTTGGATCATCCCGCAGATGTTCTCGCGTTCAAAGTCACATGAGTCCAGGAAAGTGGATCCCTGAGCTGGAAGACAAGTTGCCTTTGAACTGCTATAAAAAATGTTTAATATGCACCCAGGTAAATGTTTATGCTGCCATTGTCTAATAACAAACTGAATAACAAGGCAATAAAACAATGACTCACTGCAGTTGTAGAGGCGGCTCAGCTTCAGCAAGTCGTTGTCGCTGAACTCCATCCTCTGGCCGATGACGTCGCTGAAGGCGGCGATCTTGGTGACGATGGTGGGCTCGCTGCCGTTCCTGAAGGCCGTCTTGCTGTAGTGCATCATGGAGCCATAGTCATAAGGGACGCCTAGCGAGCTGGAGGTGGTGTCGTTGTAGGTCTTAAAGTTGTGGTCCTTGCCTTGCACCAAAAGGTATTTTATTGTTTATGTGATTGACTACCATACCAGATTAAAACAATTAATGACATATCAAAGTTCTCTCTGCAGATGATTGGGTGAGGGTGGGCGAGTGTATATATCAAACAACGATTATGCTTATCAGCTTCTTTATCACCCCAGCACTAAAAGAAGTACTTGCCCCCCCATAACTGTGTGTGACTTGTTTGCTAATTGTTGCAAATTCACTTCTTATGGAAATAAGTGTGATTGATGCTCTCCGAAAGGTATTGTTGAGTTTGCAGTATGTTTGTTATTCAATATTTATTTAATTAGATAGATAGACAGATAGTACTTTATTTATGTATTTTAGGAGTAATAATAATTATGATTATTACTTATTGATTTTACATACAGATACGATTCTCAAACAGGCTTGAACATAATGATATTTGTACTACACTTAAGAAAATATATAAGTAATAATAATAATAAATAGCACTTTTCACTGTACAGTTGTGTTATATAAATTGAATATACATTTAGAATATAAATGTAAATACATTTTAGTTATAATTTCAAAGATATATTTAGATATACTGGTATATATTTTAATATATAATTTGTTTTACTGTATATATATATATATATATATATATGCAGTATATATGTGTATATATATATGTATGTATAATAAGCGGTAGGAAATGGATGGATGGATATATATATACAGTATGTGTGTGTGTATGTATATGTATATATATATATATATATATATATGTATATATATGTGTGTAATCTTTTGGCACCACATGATTGAATTTGATTCATGGGGGTAACAATTCAATTCAGAATATCAATTGTCAACACAATATCAATACTTTTTTCATAACATCAGATGCCAGTTTTATGATTAACTACATACTTCCATTAGATAGACAGCACAGATCAATTTCTATATTACTTAAAAAACTATTTGTATATATATATATATATATATATATATATATATATATATATATATATATATATATACATACACATTCATACATACATATGTATGTATATACATATATACATACTGTACATATCCATAAGAATGTATATACATACATATATATTTATGCATATATATATATTTTATATATATATATATACACACACACAAACAGTTACATTTCAAAATTGTCTTTAATTAAATTTAAAACGTTTTTTTGACACCCCTAATATATAAATGATAAATGGGTTGTACTTGCATAGCGCTTTTCTACCTTCAAGGTACTCAAAGCGCTTTGACACTACTTCCACAACCAGCACCCATCAGGAGCAAGGGTGAAGTGTCTTGCTCAGGACACAGCGGACGTGACGAGGTTGGTTTTAGGTGGGATTTGAACCAGTGACCCTCGGGTTGCGCACGGCCACTCTCCCACTGCGCCACGCCGTCCCTATATATACCGTATTTCCTTGAATTGCCGCCGGGACGCTAATTAATTTAAAACCTCTTTTCACTCCTGCGCTTACCAAAGGCATGCGGTAAAAGTAAGCATGCGCTAATTATTTAAAAGCTCTTCTCACTCCGGCACTTGGCAAAGGGATGCAGTAAAAATTTGAGTGTGATGTAAGCTTGGACCATAAATCCTACTGAATAACTCTTAATCTTCTTCCTTTTATGCGATTTCAAATTACCGGTATTGAAATCAGCCTCCTCCATTTTGAAAATGATGACAGGGGAAGTGTCACGAGTTTCACCAGGCGGTAATACTAAGCATGCGCTAATTATTTTGCGAAGTTAGTTTGACCCGGCAGTAATTCAAGGCAGGCGCATACTATATACCCTGCAGCAATTCAAGGAAATACGGTATATCCAGCCATCCATTTACTACCGCTTATTCCCGTTGGGGTCGTGGGGAGCGCTGGTGCCTATCTCAGCTACAATACGGGCGAAGGCGGTGTACACCCTGGATAAGTCGCCACCTCATTGCAGGGCCAACACATAGACGGACAACTTTCACACCCACATTCACACACTAGGGCCAATTTAGTGTTGCATATTATATATATATATATATATATATATATATATATATATATGCATGCCAACCTCGAGGCAAAAAATAGGAATTTAAAAAACGAGGTATTTAAAGCAAAACTGAAGTACATAAACAAACTAGAAACCCAATTCAGCAACATGAACACCAAGCAGGCCTTTCAGAAGGTGAAAACCCTGACAGGATGCCAACCAAAAACATCATGCACTGTCAGTGACCCGGAAACCCTCTGTAAAGACCTGAACACATTTTTTTACCCGTTTTGATAATTTGGACTTCTCAATAGAGTGTCAGGACCTGCTGAGAGCCCTCCCACAACCAGACTCCAAGTAACCGGCCCCCTTCACAGAGGAGGGAGTACGGCGTTAGCTGAGCCGCTGCAAGCACGGCAAAGCACCAGGGCGTGATGGCATTCCAGCCAGGGTGATCAGGGACTGTCCCATAGAGCTCTCCCTTATCCTGCACTCACTCTTCTCTCAATGCTACCGGACTGCAACAATACCTACACTGTGGAAAACTGCAACCATCATCCCAGTACCAAGAAATCCAGACCCACAGAACTCAACCATTACCGCCCAATAGCCCTCACATCCATAATTATGAAGTGCCTGGAGAAACTGCTGCTCTACATCATCCTTCCAGTTGTAACCCCACACCGGGACCCCCTCCAACTTGCCTACAGGGCCAGGAGGAGCACAGAGGATACTGTGGCCTGCTTGCTGTATCTCCTCTTCCAGCATCTGGACTCCCCAGGCAACTTTGCCAGGATCCTCTTTGGGGACGTCAGCTCCAGCTTCAACTCCCTACAGAAGCATCTACTGTTCCGGAAACTACACCATCTCAACATCCCCCCTCAGCTGGTCCACCTCCTCCCACAACTTCCTCACCGACCGACTGCAAGCAGTAAGGGTGGGCTCAAACACATCCCCGATGCTTACCATCAAACACCGTGTAGGGATGTGTGTTGAGCCCTTTCCTCTACACACTCTACACCAATGACTGTCGTAACATCTCACCCCACCATAACGTACTTAAAATATACTCAGATGACACAGCCATTCTTGCACTCCTCTCCAACAGTCAATCCATCCTGGACTATTATAACAGTCAAACATTTCACAGAATCATGCACAGCCAGTTATCTGGAAATCAATGTCCATAAAATATAAGAAATATGGTTCAACCCCCCCTCACCTCAGCACCCCATCATAAACACACAAACCATTAAATACCTGGCGTAACCTTGGACAATAAACTCACCTTTGATCAGCACACCACGGACATTCAAAAAAGAAGTCAACAAGACTGTCAGCCATCCGTAAACTTAAAGGACTATACGTTGCACCTCACCTCCTGTTATTACTTTACCAAAACATTGTTCAACCCATCCTTGTGTACTGTTCCAGATGTTAGTTCACTATGCTTTCTGTTACCAACTCACAGGCATTTCAAACATAGCAGCTGAAATCATCGGCATACCTACACCCAACATTTCAGATCTAAACCATAGGTCCATCATTCGACTGGCAAACACGAAAGTCCAGGATATACTCACCCACTACACCAATACATAATCCCACTACCTTCAGGGCACAGGTACAGAACCATCAAATCCCGGAGGGCCCGCCTTGGGAAAAGCCTTATCCCTGTAGCTATAGCCACCCGAAACAGCAGGCCTGGCCGACCTGTCTGACAAGCCTGTAAATGTATTGGTCATGTATGACGTCTTTTTGTTCGTGATGTGTACTCTGTATTGTTTAAATGAACGGCAGTGAAAATGAATTTCCCCAACGGGGACCAAATAATCTAAAATCTAATATACCGTATTTTTCGGACTATAAATCACAGTTTTTTTCATAGTTTGGCCGGGGGTGCGATTTATACTCAGGAGCGACTTATGTGTGAAATTATTAAAACATTATCGTAAAATATCAAATAATATTATTTAGCTCATTCACGTAAGAGACTAGACGTATAAGATTTCATGGGATTTAGCAATTAGGAGTGACAGATTGTTTGGTAAACGTATAGCATGTTCTATATGTTATAGTTATTTGAATGACTCTTACCATAATATGTTACGTTAACATACCAGGCACCTTCTCAGTTGGTTATTTATGCGTCATATAACGTACACTTATTCAGCCTGTTGTTCATTATTCTTTATTTATTTAAAAGTGCCTTTCAAATGTCTATTCTTGGTGTGGGGTTTTATCAGATAAATTTGCGACTTATAATAAAAATGCGACTTATACTCCAGTGCGACTTGTATATGTTTTTTTCCTTCTTTATTATGCATTTTCGGCAGGTGCGACTTATACTCCGAAAAATATGGTATATATATATATATATATATATATATATATATATATATAGAAATCGCATAAAGGGAAGAAGATTAAGAGCTATACAGTAGATGTAAGGTCCAAGCTATTGAATACCAGTATGCTAAAAAGAACAGTAAGCAACTATGTTTTATTAATATACCGTAGCTGTGTTTGTCAAATATGAGTCATCAAATGACTCCCGCCTCCTGGTGGTAGAGGGCGCCAAACAAGACGAGTTGAGTTTGCACCAAAAAGTTCTATTTTGGTTTCATCTGACCACATGACATTCTCCCAATCCTCTGCTGTATCATCCATGTATCCATTTTGGTATAAACTCAACTCCTCGTGTTTAGAGGAAGGATAATACTGAGTTGCATCCCAAGAACACCATCCTACTGTGAAGCATGTGGGTGGAAACATCGTGCTTTGGGGCTGTTTTTCTGCTAAGGGGACAGGAGGATTGATCCATGTTAAGGAAAGAATGAATGGGGCCATGTATCGTGAGATTTTGAGCCAAAACCTCCTTCCATCAGTGAGAGCTTTGAATGGTTGACCAAATACTTATTTTCCACCATAATTTACAAATAAATTCTTTAAAATTCCTACAATGGGAATTCCTGGATTTTGGTTTCACATTCTGTGTCTCACAGTTGAAGTGTACCTATGATGAAAATTACAGACCTCTGTCATCATTTTAAGTGGGAGAACTTGCACAATCGGTGGCTGACTAAATACTTTTTTGCCCCACTGTGTATATATATATATATATATATATATATATATATATATATATATATATATATATATATATTAGGGCTGTGAATCTTTGGGTGTCCTACGATTCGATTCAATATCGATTCTTGGGGTCACGATTCGATAATATATCGATTTTTTCGTTTCGATTCGATTCCCGATTCAAAAACAATATTTTTCCGATTCAAAACGATTCTGTATTCATTCAATACATAGGATTTCAGCAGGATCTACCCCAGTCTGCTGACATGTTAGCAGAGTAGTAGATTTAAAAAAAAAAAAAAAAGCTTTTATAATTGTAGAGGACAATGTTTTATCAACTGGTTGCAATGATTTAAATTAGTTTGAACTATTAAACGAACCAAAAATATGACTTATTTTATCTTTGTGAAAACATTGGACACAGTGTGTTGTCAAGCTTATGAGATGCGATGCAAGTGTAAGCCACTGTGACACTATTGTTCTTTTTTTTATTTTTCTTTTATAAATGTCCAATTATAATGTAAATGAGGGATTTTTAATCACTGCTATGCTGAAATTATAATTAATATTGATACTGTTGTTGATAATATTCATTTTTTTTTCATTACTTTTGGTTTGTTCTGTGTCGTGTTTGTGTCTCCTCTCAATTGCTCTGTTTGTTGCAGTTCTGAATGTTGCTGGGTCAGGTTTGGTTTTGGAATTGGATTACATTGTTATGGTATTGCTGTGTAGTGGTTTGTTGGATTGATTAATATATATATATATATATATATGTATATATATATATATATATATATATATATATATATATATATATATATATATGTATATATATGTATATTTAAAATAAAAAAAATTTGATTTTTAAAAAAATTAGAATCAATTTTGAATCGCACAACGTAAACGATTCGATTTGTATTCGAATCGATTTTTTTCCCACACCCCTAATATATATATACATACATATATATTGTTATCAATATAATTGTATTCAGAAATATTAATATTTAGCAATTTTTTTACAGTAAAAAATAGTTCTCTGTAGTAATTCAAACTTTAAAATAAATATGGTCCCAAAATAATATTTCCAACAGCCGCATTATATCATACTGACAACTGTTAATAATTGAGTTTTAATATTAATATTGGAATTAATTTGCAGTGTTATATTTTTTCGGTGTGCTGTAGTGAACATGTGGTTAAAGCAGCAGTCGGTCTTTCTGACAGTACAACTCAACATTATTGGTATTCTGTCACAGTGTATCACTGCAATGTACAGTAGTGATGATTATTATTATCATCGTCAAAGTGTCACATGCGGTCATGACTGCTGTTTTAATAAAAAGCCCATAAATAAGATGCACACTGTCGCTGCCTGTAAAATACCTTCTGAGATGTGGTCCCACATAATGGTGACATAATCGTCTCGGTCTGCCCTGGACTGCTCGTGCCAGAAACCCAAAGCATGAAGAAACTCATGTTCGATGGTGGCGATGCGGTCACAGTTGCTGCCAATTGACAGCCGCTGCTTGCCCACTCGCCGGTTGCCCACAGAAGAGAAGCACCTTTGAGATATTACGTGATATCAGAGCCACAGTACTTATCCCAATATTACCAAGTAATCACAATACCCGCTGCCTTTAAAGATGGAGATGTAGTTCTCTTCTCCTGTCCACGGTGTGAAATTTATGCAGGTCTTGAGACGGTACTGCTCAAAGGCCTTCAGGATTACACCTTTAGCGTTGATCTCTGCAGGGAAAAAGAAGTGCTAAAAATGAAAACGGTAACAATTTATCGTAAAAATAGACCAATACGTTAGGTATACCTGCTAAAATAATACAAGAGTCGTGAAGTCCATAGAAAAACAGTGTGTCATATCTCATATTTATTTTGAGCTGGATCAGTCATTGTCAAACTGTGGTACATGCACCATTAGCGGTACGTTCCATTGAGTGCAGACATGCCCAATACGTCGATGGCGGAGGGTGTGTCAGTCGATCGCTTGTCAGGCATTAAAAAAATAACCCTAATCATTAGCGATCATTGAGCTTCACTTTCGTCAATTGATTGACATTCTCACCACCCGAGGATCTTGTGAAATGGCGTTGGCTGCTGCAAACTCAGTATTAAGAAAAAATGACCGACAGGATGGGGAGAAATACTTTTTAGTTTGACAGACTCTCCCGCCATACCATCCGTCAAAAACCTAAAAAGCTGCACATTTCCTGTCTTGTGCGCTGTCCTGCCTGCGCTAACAAAATAAGAGTCTCAGAAAACTAATACACACAAGCTAGTGAGCTACGGAGTTTGCCGTCAATTTATTTATTGTAAAGTGTATCAAAACGAATATTGAAGCTGGGCGAATAAGATGCCAAAAACCAACAACTTTCATGTGGTATTGGACAGCAAGGAGGACTTTTTTTTTCTCTTCCACAATGTAAGTTCGAAAATGTGGAAGTTATCAGCACTACTGTGTAGGGATGTCCGACAATATTGGACTGCCGATATTATCGGCCGATAAATGATTTAAAATGTAATATCGGAAATTGGCCGTATCGGTGTCAAAAAGTAAAAATCAGGACTTTTTGAAACCCCGCTGTGTACACAGACGTAGGGAAAAGTTCAGAGTGCCAATAAACCTTAAAGGCACTGCCTGTGTGTGCAGGCCTAGTCACATAATATCTACGGCTTTTCACACACGTAAATGCAAGGCATACTTGGTCAACAGCCGTACAGGTCACACTGAGGGTGGCTGTATAAACAACTTTAACACTGTTACAAATATGGGCCATACTGTGAACCCACACCAAACAAGAATGACAAACACATTTCGGGAAAACATCTGCATCGTAACACAACTTAAACACAACACAACAAATACCCAGACCCCCTTGCAGCAATAACTTTTCCGGGATGCTACAATATATAAGCCCCCCAATGCCGCCTACCTCAACCTCCTCATGCTCTTTCAGGGAGAGCAAGTCCAAAATTCGAAGCTGCTGTTTTGAAGCATTTAAAAAAAAAACACTTTGTGACTTCAATAATAAATATGGCAGTGCCATGTTGGCATTTTTTTCCATATCTTGAGTTGGTTTATTTTGGAAAACCTTGTTACGTTGTTTAGTGCATCCAGCGGAGCAACGCAACAAAATTACACATAATAATGTCTTAATTCCACGACTGTATAAATCGGTATCGGTTGATATCGGTAACTGTAATTAAGAGTTGGACAATATCGGAATATCGGATATCCGCAAAAAATCCATTATCGGACATCTCTACTACTGTGAATTTTGTCTGATTCCAAATAATGCAAGTCATCAGAATCAGCTAATACAACAACTCGTATTCTTGTCTTCATGAAAGAAAGGAATCTGTGTTAAACATGCTTGTATTTTTGTTGTATAGAAATTGTAAACATAGTATTTTATATATATATATATTATATATGTATATATATATATATATATATTACATATGTATATATATATATATATATATATATATATATGTGTATATATATTAATGTGTGTGTGTATGTATGTATATATATGTATGTATGTCTTGATTGGATTATCCAGAGAATAGTGCTCGATACCGTGGTAGAACGCAATATGTAGGTGTGGGAAAAATCACAAGACTACTTCATCTCTACAGAACTGTTTCATGAGGGGTTCCCTCAATCATCAGGAGATTATGTAAGTATGTATGTATATATATATATATGTATATGTATATATATATATATATATATATATATATATATATATATATATGAAGATGAGGTAGATCACCTCGACTTGGTCATTAGAAAAGTAGCTCGCCTGCTGAAAAAGTGTGGTACGCCATAGAATCATTAATTCAAGTACAGTGTTGTATTTTCCTATAGTCGGACATGTTGGTTACTGTTCAAACTGTGTGTAATGTTGCTTGTGAGATAACCTTGTTTTTAATGAATAATTTGGCCTACTACGCTGCTGTATTTGAATGTTGGTCATTATTGTGATTCTCGGAGATACAGTACGTGTTTTTTCTGAGGTGGTACTTGGCGGTAAAAAGTTTGAAAAGCACCGAGCTAGAAGATAAAGTCAAAATATCAGGAACACCTGGCATGCACCACTACAATGATGCATTTACTATATAACAGTGGTCCCCACCCACCGGGCCCTGGCCCGGTACCGGGCCGTGGCCCGATTGGTACCGGGCCGCAGAAGAATTTTTTTATAAAAAATAAAAATAAATGTATATATTTTTTTTTTAATTAAATCAACATAAAAAACACAATATACACTTACAATTAGTGCACCAACCACAAAAACCTCCCTTTTTCATGACAAAAACGTCCCTTTTTCATGACAAAGAAGAAAAAAAAAAGGACACCCCCCTGCGGGACAAATTATGAAGCGTTGACCGGTCCGCGGATAAAAAAAAGGTTGAGGACCACTGCTATATAACACTAAACATATATAAAAATAGACATTTGGCAGCTTAACTTCACGCACGACTCACCGAGGTCGTCCTCCATGTAGTATGGAATGGTCAGAGGCCACCTGTACTCATCACCTATGATGGAGTTTCTTGACTGTTTCTGCACATTCCAAAAACACAACAAAGAAATTATAAAAATTTACAGTTCAGGCCAAAAGTTTGGACACACCTTCTCATTCAACGTGTTTTCTTTATTTTCATGACTATTTACATTGTAGATTGTCACTGAAGGCATCAAAACTATGAATGAACTCATGTGGAGTTATGTACTTAACAAAAATGGTAAAATAACTGAAAACATGTTTTATATTCTGGTTTCTTAAAAATAGCCACCCTTTGCTCTGATTACTGCTTTGCACATTCTTGGCATTCTCTTTATGAGCTTCAAGAGGTAGTCACCTGAAATGGTTTTCACTTCACAGGTGTGCTTGAAGCTCATCGAAAGAATGCCAAGAGTGTGCAAAGCAGTCATCAGAGCAAAGGAAGACTCTTTTGAAGAAACTAGAATAGATAACATGTTTTCATTTTTTTCACTTTTTTTATTAAGTACATAACTCCACATGTGTTCATTCATAGTTTTGATGCCTTCAGTGACAAACTACAATGTAAATAGTCATGTACATTAAAAAAAATGCATCGAAATGAGAAGGTGTGTCCTAACTTTTGGTCTGTGCTGTATATAAATAATACTTTGATTAAAAGAGTACGACTTACATCGTCAAGCACAATGTCTCCTTCCACCAGATTTAATCCTGCTTCTGTTAAATCCAAGCATAACAAATCACATTTGAAATTCAGCAAATTCAAGGATTATTATTATTATCACACTCTGTTCTTGTGTACCTTCATTGATTTCAAAAATGTCCCTATCTCTTCCATCGTCCACGTCAAAGTCTGTTATAGAATAAAAGTATTACTGTATATATGTTACGTACAGTATCATATTGCCGTCACCTACCTTGTAATATGTGTGTGGGCTGCACCAAAGAGAGAAAAAACATACAAATAAATAAATGCGATCAGATGAAATAAATGATAGACTAGTCTCACCGTGCAGAGTGTGGTGTCACACAGCAGGTAAAGAGCCAACAACAAACGCAAAGACGTTTTTCCTGCCATGTTCAACATCATCAAGTATCTGAGTTTGCCATGCAGCAGGTGAAATATCATTTAAGTTGAGGTGCGCGCTGGGATTTTAATGATACACACGCAACAAGTGAATGATTGACGAGGTGTCAAAGGGTTACGCTGATACAACAATCTCTTTCTCAGCTATCTTCTGAGACCTCTTGACACATCCTTTGGTGATCAGCACACATCAGCGGGCTTGTTTTCATCATGCCAATTTAATCTGGTTCCATATTTAATCAAATGGATTTAAAAGATGAATTGAAACATTATCAAATAGATTTTGTTGCCTAAAATGACCATGAAAAGTAACACAAATCCTTGCCAAATGCTTAGTTACTCAGTAGAGTCCTGTTAGCTGGTATAATAATAATAATAATAATAATAATAATGGATTAGATTTATATGGCACTTTTCTAAACACTAAAAAGTGCTTAACAGATAAGTGTGAACCCGTCATTCATTCACACCTTTTGTCATTTGGTTATTTGTTGACGCTCAGTAATGTGTCAATGTGCTAGTGACAAAAAGAAATGTAGCGCAAAAGTTGAAAAATTGGGATGAGGCGATTACGGTCTTGACTTGGTCGATAATATAGATATTATTGAGGAATAAGCGGTAGAAAATGGATGGATGGATGGATGATTTTAACGTATAATTATTAACAACATTGATTTTGATGCATTACCATTTCCGGAGGAAATTAGATTTTTTTTAATGACTTTTTATCCTTAGGTTTTAAAACAGTCTCTTTCTAAAAAAAAATAAAAAAATTAGTTAATTCAATACTTTTTTCCACTTTCTTTCTATTAAAACTTTATCATTTTAAAACCATTAACAGTTTTGTAGTGGGGTGGAGACAAAAAATGTATTACTATTATATATATATTTTTTAAATGAAGTACAAAGCTTAATAATTATATATATATATATATATATATATATATATATTGGGTGCGGGGAAACACATTTGATGTGTAGAGTATTGTACTATGCGTAAAAAAATCTCAACAAATGTTTTAAAAAGATGTGTGTGTGTGTATATATATATATATATATATATATATATATATATATATATATATACAGTATATATATATATATATATATATATATACAGTATATATATATATATATAATTTTTTTTCTTATATTCAACACATGAAAATATTTTCAACAACTTCAGACCTACTGCGGTGAGATGGCGACTTGTCCAGGGTGTACCCCGCCTTCCGCCCGATTGTAGCTGAGATAGGCACTAGCACCCCACACGATCCCAAAGGGAATAAGCAGTAGAAAATCGATGGATGGAACTTCAGACCTACCCAAAATATAATATTTTTAATTTTTTATAGTTTTGTGTACTTTTTGTCAAAAAAACAAAAAAAAAACACCTAAAATGTTCATTTGGGAAAAAATAAAAAATATACAACATTTATCCAAAAATTATGTGCAAAGTTGTTGGGATGAGGCCGTTACGGCGTTGACTCGTTTCATAACAGATAACAACATTGATGGTAATGCAAAATTTTAAACGTTGGTTAATGGTCTTCTCATAAAACACATTTAACAATTACAAAAAAAATCCTACTTTCACCATATCCACAACTTTAGACCTAAACATGTACATTTTTGTGTATGTTTTTTTTTTCTTCCACTATAACCAGTGATTTCTTAAAAGGAGAAAACTACACGTGCAATGTTGAATTAGAATGAGGCTACTGGATTTAACTCTTAACTGGAACAACAACAAAACTGATTTAAATTGTTATTTTAAGTTATATATTAAGTGTTTGTTTGGAGAAAAAAATATATATATACAGTATATATGTGTATTAATATATATACTGTATATACAGTACAGACCAAACGTTTGGACACACGTTATCATTTCACTGCATTTTCTTTATTTTCAAGACTATTTACCCTGTAGATTGTCACTGAAGGCAACAAATCTATGACACCTGTGAAGTGAAAACCCTTTTAGGTGACTACCTCTCGCTCATGGAGAGAATGCCAGGAGTGTGCAAAGCAGTAATCAGAGCAAAGAGTGTCTATTTTGAAGAACCTAGAATACAAAACATGCTTTCAGTTATTTCACCTTTTTTGTCTAGTACATAACTCCTCATTTATAGTTTTGATGCCTTCAGTGACACTCTACAATGTAAATAGTCATGAAAATAAAGAAAAGGCATTGAATGAGAAAGTGTGTCCAAACTTTTGGCCTGTACTGTATATCCTTAGGTCCTAAATCAAATTTTCTTATGAAAGTAAAATGTGAAACTATATATCAAATTTTTCTTTTTTAACTTTTTGAATGATTATTCACTGGAATTACAAACTATTCTTTTAGACTTCCAGCATTACTTTAACACATCACAGCACCCATCCAATAGATGAGTATTTGCCTGGATTACAGTATATCTTATAAATATGTGATTCCACTACCAGCCAAGAGTGAAGAGTGTTTACTGTATGCAAATTTCCTCTTCCATACCCCTTACCATTCATATATGTTACCAGTGTTCTACTTTTTCTACCATTTCCCTCTCAGGAAAACAGTGATTGTTTTATGAGAGATAGCATGCTATCTATCACCTTTCACAGTTACTTCTCCAAATGTTTCTCACTACAGTGGACATAACTTCCAGGAAATAGATCCCCATTAACTGGGCTGCTTTCCATCTGTATCATTTTTCCTAATCCCACGGAGAGAGACAGTAAATATGGGGTAAATTTGTGCAAAGGAATTAGAGGCAGTAGAAGAAGCGTGTGTGACAAACAACACTGCATACTGCAACTTCATCAGTTCAACTCCATTAACTGCACCCGGTAGAGGACCCAAAATATCAATAAATCATCAGCAACGCCTTAAACGACCTCCTCAAAGCCGGCATGAATATGAAGTTTGATTGTGGGTGTCGGCTTTGGACTACTTTCGCCAGGCAGGACGCTTGAAGAAGAAAGACTTTTAGACTACGACTACGCTGCTCTCAAAAGTGGACTAAATCAAATTTTTGGGAAATCTGATTTTTGCATCTGACTGTTTAGATTACAAGTGAAATGTGATTTTTGTCAGATTCCAGTATCAACGCGGACAGGCGCCAATGTGGCTTTGCATGCGCAGTTCGATAAAGTGAAAACATTTTTGGGATGCTGACCAAATTATGTAAATGGTGAAGAAAATCACTTCAGTTACTACTTTGCAAAATAAAAGTGACCACACCTTTAATAATGTTTTTTTTTTACATCCATCCATCCATCCATCCATCTTCTTCCGCTTATCCGAGGTCGGGTCACGGGGGAAGCACCCTAAGCAGGGAAGCCCAGACTTCCCTCTCCCCAGCCACTTCGTCTAGCTCTTCCCGGGGGATCCCGAGGCGTTCCCAGGCCATCCGAGAGAGATAGTCTTCCCAACGGGTCCTGGGTCTTCCCCGTCGGACTTGCCCGAAACACTTTCCTAGGGAGGCGTTCGGGTGGTATCTTGACCAGATGCCCGAACCACCTCATCTGGCTCCTCTCGATGTGGAGGAGCAGCGGCTTTACTTTGAGTTCCTCCCGGATGGCAGAGCTTCTCACCCTATCTCTAAGGGAGAGCCCCGCCACACGGCGGAGGAAACTCATTTTGGCCGCTTGTACCCGTGATCTTATCCTTTCGGTCATAACCCAAACCTCATGACCATAGGTGAGGATGGAAACGTAGATCGGCCGGTAAATTGAGAGCTTTGCCTTCCGGCTCAGCTCCTTCTTCACCACAACGGATCGGTACAACGTCCACATTGCTGAAGACGCCGCACCGATCCGCCTGTCGATTTCACGATCCACTCTTCTCTGACTCGTGAACAAGGCTCCTAGGTACTTGAACTCCTCCACTTGGGGCAGGGTCGCCTCCATAACCCGGAGATGGCATTCCACCCTTTTCCGGACTTGGACTTGGAGGTGCTGATTCTCATCCCGGTCGCTTCACACTCGGCTGCAAACCAATCCAGTGAGAACTGTAGATCCCGGCCAGATGAAGCCATCAGGACCACATCATCTGCAAAAAGCAGAGACCTAATCCCACGGCCACTAAACCGGAACCCCTCAACGCCTTGACTGCGCCTAGAAATTCTGTCCATAAAGGTTATGAACAGAATCGGTGACAAAGGACAGCCTTGGCGGAGTCCAACCCTCACTGGAAATGTGTTCGATTTACGGCAATGCGGACCAAGCTCTGACACTGATCGTACAGGGAGCAGACCGCCACAATAAGACAGTCCGATACCCCATACTCTCTGAGCACTCCCCACAGGACTTCCCGAGGGATACGGTTGAATGCCTTCTCCAAGTCCACAAAGCACATGTAGATTGGTTGGGCAAACTCCCATGTACCCTCAAGAACCCTGCCGAGAGTATAGATCTGGTCCACAGTTCACGACCAGGACGAAAACCACACTGTTCCTCCTGAATTCGAGGTTCGACTATCCTCCATAGCCTCTTTTCCAGTACACCTGAATAAACCTGCTGCAGAGTCTTGTCAACCAAGACAGCCCCACAGCATCCAGAGCCTTAAAGAACTCCGGGCAGATCTCATCCACCCCTGGGGCCTTGCCACCGAGTAGCTTTTTAACTACCTCAGCAACCTCAGCCCCAGAAATGGAGAGCCCACTACATATTCCCCAGGCACTGCTTCCTCATAGGAAGACGTGTTGGTGGTGATCGGTAGAAACCTCCGCCCCTCTCTTCACCCGAGTGTCCAAAATATGAGGCCGCAAATCCGATGACACAACTACAAAGTCGATCATGGAACTGCGGCCTAGGGTGTCCTGGTGCCCAGTGCACATATGGACACCCTTATGTTTGATTATGGTGTTTGTTATGGACAAACTGTGACGAGCACAAAAGTCCAATAACAAAACACCACTCGGGTTCAGATCCGGGCGGTCATTCTTCCCAATCACGCCTCTCCAGGTTTCACTGTCGTTGCCAACATGAGCGTTGAAGTCCCCCAGTAGGACAAGGGAATCACCCGGGGGAGCACTTTCCAGTACTCCCTCGAGTGAATGCAAAAAGGGTGGGTACTCTGAACTGCTGTTTGGTGCGTAAGCACAAACAACAGTCAGGACCCGTCCCCTCACCCGAAGGCGGAGGGAGGCTACCCTTTCGTCCACCGGGTTGAACTCCAACGTGCAGGCTTTGAGCCGGGGGGCAACAAGAATTGCCACCCCAGCTCATCGCCTCTCACTGCCAGCAACGCTAGAGTGGAAGAGAGTCCAGCCCCTCTTGAGAGAAGTGGTTCCAGAGCCCTTGCTGTGCGTCGAAGTGAGTCCGACTATATCCAGCCGGAACTTCTCCACCTCGCGCACTAGCTCAGGCTCCTTCACCCCCAGTGAGGTGACGTTCCACGTCCCAAGAGCTAACTTCTGTGGTCGAGGACCGGACCGCCAAGTGCCCTGCCTTCTGTTTCCGCCCAGCTCACATTGCACCCGACCTCTATGGCCCCTGCTATGGGTGGTGAGCCCTTTGGAGGGGGGACCACGTTGCCTCTTAGGGATGTGCCCGGCCGGGCCCCATGGGAACAGGCCCGGCCACCAGGCGCTCGCCACCGTGCCCCACCTCTGGGGCTGGTTCAAAAGCGCATTGGTGAGGTCTTCGTTCTAATTCATCCCAAAGGTGATCTATGGACCCTGCTTTGTGCACTGATGCACAGTCATGTTGGACGAGGAAGGGGCCCGCTCCATACTATTCCCACAAGGTTGGGAGCATGGAATTGTCCAAAATGATTTGGTATCCTGGAGCATTCAAAGTTTCTTTCACTGGAACTAAGGGGACAAGCCCAACTCCTGAAAAACAACCCCACACCATAATTACTCCTCCACCAAATTTCACACTCTGCACAATGCAGTCCGAAATGTACCGTTCTCCTGGCAAACTCGTGATTCATCACTTCAGAGAATGCCTCTCCACTGCTCTGGAATCCGGTGACGACGTGGTTTACACCAGTGGTCCCCAACCACCGGTACCGGGCCGTGGCTCGATTGATACCGGGCCGCAGAATAATTTTTTTATTATTATTTTTTTTTTATTAAATCAACATAAAACACAAGATACACTTACAATTAGTGCGCCAACCCAAAAAAAACTCTCTTTTTCATGACCTAAAAAATTAAAAAATAAAAACGCCGGGGCGCGGGACAAATGATCAAGCGTTGACTGGTCTGCAGCTACAAAAACGTTGGGGACCACTGCTTTACACCACTGCATCCCACGCTTTGCATTTTACTTGGTGATGTATGGCTTGGATGCAGCTGTTCGGCCATGGAAACCCATTCCATGAAGCTCTCTGCGTACTGTACGTGGGCTAATTGGAAAGTCACATGAAGTAGTAACTGACTGTGCAGAAAGTCGACGACCTCTTTGCACTTTGCGCTTCAGCAGCCACTGACCCCTCTCTTGTCAGTTTATGTGGCCTACCATTTTCTTATAATAAAGCAGACGGTTGACTTTGGAATATTCAGGAGCAAGGAATTTTCACCACTGGATTTGTTGCACAGGTGGCATCCTATGACAGTTCCACGCTGGAAATTACTGAGCTCCTGAGAGCGGTTCATTCTTTCACAAATGTTTGTAGAAACAGTCTCCATGTCTACAGTTCAGATCAAAATTATTCAACCCCCACACAATTTTGGTGTTTTAGCAAGTTGGACATTTATTCCGTATTTTGTTTATAGTCATATCAAATAAAGATGTGTCAAATAGACAAATGCAACTTAAATTTTAACACTGCATTTTACAAAATACCAAAAAATTACCTTTTTCTTAATATCTCATTGACAAAATGATTCAACCCCCTAGTTACATGCATCTTTAGTACTTAGTAGAACACCCTTTGGCAGTAATGACATCCTTCAAACGTGATACATAACCGGACACAAGCTTCTTGCAACGATCTACAGGTATTTTAGCCCATTCCTCTTGGGCAAAGGCCTCCAGTTCATTCATATTATTGGGCTTGCGTGCTGCAACTGCCTTCTTCAAGTCCCACCACAGGTTTTTTATAGGATTTAGGTCTGGCGACTGTGAAGGCCACTCCAGAGTCTTCTAGCCCTTCTTCTGCAACCACTCTGATGTTGATTTGGAGGTACGCTTGGGATCGTTGTCCTGTTGGAAGGTCCAACGTCTCCCAAGCCTCAGCTTCGTTACTGACTTCATGACATTTGCAGCTAATATATCCTGGTAGGAAATAGAATTCATAATGCCTTGAACGCGCTGGAGATTCCCGGTACCTGAGGCAGAGAAACAGCCCCAGAGCATGATTGACCCCCCACCATGCTTAACAGTAGACAAGGTGTTCTTCTCTTTGTAAGCTTAATTTTTTCTCCTCCAGACATAACGTTGATTCATAGGCCCAAAGAGTTCCAGTTTTGTCTCATCATTCCATAGAACAGTTTCCCAAAACCTTTGGGGTTTGTCCAGATGATTTTTGGCATACTGGAGTCTATTTTTCTTGTGCCTGGTAGTCAAAAGTGGGGTGCGCCTGGTAGTTCTGGCTTGGAGGCCTTCATCTCGTAGTGCGTGCTTTATTGTCTGGGACGAAACCTGCGTTCCCCCCTCTGCAATGTCCTGTTGCAGTTCCTCAGCTGTTACCCGGGGGTTTTTCACCACTGTACGCTTCAAATACCGGACAGCAATTGCACACAGCATCCTCTTTCTACCACGCCCAGGTAGTGTTTCCACTGTGCCTTTAGCTTTAAACTTGCGAATTATGCTCCCAACTGTGTCTTCTGGAATGTGTAATGTCTGTTATTTTCTTATATCCATATCCTTTCTTATGAAGAGAAATTACCTCTTCTGTTGACTTCTTTGACCACTCCCTGGACTTCACCATGTTGCAAATACACCATTGACATTTTACAAGAAGCTGAGCGTCAGTCTTTTTCAATCAGTTTAGTTGTTGATCGTTATGGTTCTAATCACATCTACAGGTGTTTTCAACACCTGATTGAAAAGACCTTATTCAAATTCTGTTCTTAAGAGATATGATCTTCAAGGGGTTGAATAATTTTGTCAATGAGATATTAAGAGAAATGACAGTGTTTGGTATGTTACAAAATATAATGTAATTCAAGTTGCATTTGTCTATTTAATGCATCTTTATTAGATATGACTATAAACAAAATACGGAATAAATGTCCAACTTGCTGAAACACCAAAATTGTGTGGGGGTTGAATAATTTTGATCACAACTGTAAGTTCTTTATTTTATACACAAGTGAATAAGACACCGGATTCTGGTCATTTGAATGGGTGGCCAAATACCTTTGGCAATATAGTATATTTGGGAATGTTCTAATCTTTTTATAACTGTTAAGTTGAGGAGACAGATATCAGTGTGGATCTACATTAGCTGACCCACGAAAACAACTTATGCGATGTAGGTAACATAAAGGTAAATACACCACAGCGCACATGTCATTTGCAATCCTTCAAAAATCACTCTTTCTTCACATATATATTATACACACCTAGTTCAAATCCAGCTTCCACTTATAGTCACTTCCTTTGTGTCTTTGGTGTAAATGTAGCTTAAATGTAGATAATGGGTTTTTCAATGAGAAGCCCTTTGATTCATGTATGTATATGAGCCACATCTTCCAAGCGTTTTTTATCATTTTAAAATCCTAAAAAAAAAAAGATGTGTGCTGGGTTTTATAATGAGTGTGAACGCTTGGCAAAATTCCCCAAAAGTGCAGTTACTCTTCAACCTTTTCACCAATTGACTGGAGTCTTGAAAATGTCTGTCCAATAACTGCACAGGGATGGGCGGAGCCAAAACGAATTAATTGAGCTAGAGACTGTTGACAAGGATATCATATATTCCGTCTTACATTTTAGCGAGTCAGACCTCGGTATAATAAGGACAATGTATTAGACCAGACCTGGGCAAATTAAGGCCCGGGGGCCCCATGCAGCCCGTTGAGCTTTTCAATTTGGCCCAGCGGACATTCTTCAAGTACCCCCAGGGGTACACATACCCCCATTTGAGAACCACTGGGCTAACATATCGAACAGGATTTGAACTGTAACTTGCGCTAACCTAGTTGTTCTCCAGGATTTTGCTGATGTCGCCTCAAAATACATACAGAAGTCAGCCTTTTTGTTTTTGCTGTGCACGTTGTTATTGTGCACACACGATGTAATCACATGCAAGCGTGCAATGAACGCTAATGTCCTTCCCTTCATGTTTACTTACATGAGCACGTCACTGCTTCAACACGTTATTACGCGCTCCTTCTCCGCCTTCCAGAGGTTACACACATGTGCTGCTCATTTCCATTTAGATTAAAGCTGATGCCACGTTATCAAATTATTCTTTAGTGTGAATGATCAATTATTATTGTGAGTTCTGAGAATGATTCAAGCTGAGAGATGTTGACATCTGTTTGTTGTTCTTGTTGTGCTACGCATATTGGCAGCGGCGGAATCCCACTGCATCATTGACACTTGACAGATGCGTCGGCCATCTTCTTCTTGACTACGCCCGTCTACCCTAAATGAAGGTTATGTGCTGCATGTGGCAATTTGTCTTCATTCTCACTGCACCATTAATGACTTGTATCTTAGGGGGGAAATATGCACAAAAAACAGATGTTATCTAAATAAAAGGCTACAGTTTTGATTTAAAGATTAAAAAAAATGCACAAATGTGGCCCAAATTGAAAAACATCAGGATTAAAAAAATCGTACACGTCATCTAAAAGAGAAACTGCATAAGTTATCTAAAAAAGTAAGTAAATAGATTAAAAAAAAAATATATATATATATATATAATTAAATCTACGAAGTCTTAAAAATGTCTTATATATACATACATTTTTTTAATCTTAAAAATGTGATTTTAAATAAAAACTTACATATGTGATCAAAACAATTTAATACATTTAAAAAATCTGCAGAAAATGTTCTAAAAACACCCACGTGACGTTGACATTATACATTTCTTATTTAACAAAACTATAAATGTGATCCAAATAAATAAGATTAATTAGAAATATATATGTGAATACCTTTGCGACTTGTCCAGGGTGTACCACGCCTTCTGCCCGATTGTAGCTGAGATAGGCTCCGGCGCCCCGGGGGACCCCGAAGGGAATAAGCGTTAGAAAATGGATGGATGGATGGATGGATGTGAATACCTACAAATCTACACCTATATAAATAATATATTTTTTTAAAAGTACAAATGCAACTTATAATTTGTATGAATAAAGAAAGAAAAAAAGAGATGTAACCTAAAAGTGACAAATCTTACAGATTTGTTTGGAAATAAACGACATAGTGATCCAAAGAATGAAATCAAGTAAAAAATAAAATCCACAGAAAATCCATCCATCTTCTTTTGCTTATCTGAGGTCGGGTCGCGGGGGCAGCAGCCTAAGCAGGGAAGCCCAGACTTCCCTCTCCCCAGCCACTTCGTCTAGCTCTTCCTGGGGGATCCCAAGGCGTTCCCAGGCCAGTTGAGAGACATACTCTTCCCAACCTGTCCTGGGTCTTCTCCGTGGCCTCCTACCGGTTGGACGTGCCCTAAACACCTCCCTAGGGAGGCGTTCGGGTGACATCCTGACCAGATGCCCGAACCACCTCATCTGGCTCCTCTCGATGTGGAGGAGCAGCGGCTTTACTTTGAGTTCCTCCTGGACGGCAGAGCTTCTCACCCTAAGGGAGAGCCCCGCCACCCGGCGGAGTAAACTCATTCCGGCCGCTTGTACCCGTGATCTTATCCTTTCGGTCATAACCCAAAGCTCATGACCATAGGTGAGGATGGGAACGTAGATCGACCGGTGAATTGAGAGCTTTGCCTTCCGGCTCAGCTCCTTCTTCACCACAACGGTTCGGCACAACGTCCGCATTGCTGAAGACGCCGCACCGATCCGCCTGGCGATCTCACGATCCACTCTTCCCTCACTTGTGAACAAGACTCCTAGGTACTTGAACTCCTCCATTTGGGGCAGGGTCGCGTCCCCAACCCGGAGATAGACTCGGGCGAGAACTATGGACTCGGAGAGCCCCACCGGATGGCGGGGTTCTCCCTTAGAGCTAAAAAAAAATAGGGATGGGATCTTAGACAAAGAAGCTCGATATGTGGCCAAACTTGCTATTATGTGAGATAAGAATGTAAAAACCAACAGATGAACCTAATTTAATGTAACCTAAAAAATAAGTTAAATACGATCTCATAATTTACATCTCCAGATGTGAGCTGAACATTCAAAATGGAAAAAAAGGCTTCCGTTTTCACACCTGGGTCACGATAGTCTCTCATAGTTGGACTTGCTCAGAAGTGTGTTGTAATGAACTCCTTCAACATAACCCAACACTTGCAAGAACATATTCGCTGCTCTCTCGCAGCCTCGCCGTTGAAACTAATCGATAGTCTGATGCCAGACGTCCCCCGCTGAGCGGTAATTGCTCATGCTCCGCAAACACGCCGCATGATAATATGCAAGAAAATGGGTGCGATTGTCCTATGTAGGCTGAGTGGCATTCTGGACCTCAAAGTCACGGTCGATGCAGTTTTTATCTGATCGTCATTAGCCGCGACTGTACAGCATTAGCCGCCGCAAACAAGCAACATCCCTCAAAGAGGCCTCGTTATTTCAGCGCCATCTGCCTGTGGCTCTTTGGTCCAGCGCCTGGCAGAATGAGTGAGTGTGTTGTGCACTAAATGAATCACTTCACCATAAAAACTATCACTCCGGGCTATTAGGAGATAGAGAAGCCGAAAGATGGAAATGGAATACAGCCCGTTTGCATTATATCATCTTATTGTGTGGCTGATGATTTGAAAAAGTTGATCTATAATGTTGGATAAATTGAAGTCCTGAGCACATTAGAATAATGTATACAGAGTGCAGAATATTGGAAAGGTTCTGACTTCTCCAGAATAAAAATAGTACAGTATTGCTCTCTTCAACTAGGAATTAGCATGCTAGCTAGTTGTGTCACAATTGAAGCATTTCCCCCCACCCCGGAATTAAAAATAGTATGGTCCAGTCGTCTCACATCCAAGCACCAAATTTTTCGGAATATAAGACGCAGTTAAAATCCTTTCATTTCCTCAAAAATCAACAGTTTGCCATACAACGCGGGGCGCCTAATGTACAGCATAATTCTGGTTGTACTTACCGACCTTGAAGCAATTTTATTTGGTACATGGTGTAATGATAAGTGTTACCAGTAGATGGCAGTCACACATAAGAGATACATGTAGACTGCAATATGACGCCATTAAACAACACCTCAAAACTATAAATGTTCCATTGAGAATATAGAATATTACACACGGCGCTCAAAAATCTGTCAAAATGGTTTTGGTACGACTTCATTGATCGATGAAGCCGCACCAATTAAGTCCTGAAAATTTGCACGTGTCCGCCTTTGTAGTAGTCTGTGCCAACCCCGTAGTCTTAAGCTTCTTCTTTTTTTCTACCTTCTTGTTATGGGACATTCATCCTCTGCTGTTACCATTTCTAATATAAAGTAGCGAAAATTCTTACTTAAATCCGTCAGTAGACCAGCTATCAAAGCGCTAAAAACTGTAGTGGGTTTACATAATTCACCCAAGGAACTTTAGTTTTTAGAGAGTTCTGGTCGGACGTCTTTTCACGGGACACATTTCTGGCTTAGTTGTTGCACTAGTGAGCTACGGATGAGAAGATGCCGCTCCGTTATTGCATACTTGTCAACCTTCCCGATTTTTCCGGGAGACTCCCGAATTTCAGTGCGCCTCCCGAAAATCTCCCGGAGCATCTATTTTCCCAAATTTCTCCCAATTTTTACCCAGACAACTATATTGAGGGCGTGCTGTGAAGGCACTGCCTTTAGCGTCATCTACAATCTGTCGTTGCGTCCACTTTTTCTCCATACAAACAACGTGCCGGCTGAGTCACATGTAGTTTGCAGCTTCTCCAGACACATGTTAGTGACTGCAAGGCATACTTGGACAACAGCCACACTGAGGGTGGCCGTGTAAACAACTTTAACACTGTTACAAATATGTGCCAGACTGTGAACCCACACCAAACAAGAGTGACAAACACATTTTGGGAGAACATCTGCACCGTAACACAACATAACAAATACCCAGAATCCCTTGCAGCCCTAACTCTTCCAGGACGCTACAATATACAACCCCGCTACCACCAAATCCTGCCCCCCTCCAAACCCGCCGGGCACCCCCCACACCTTAAACCCCCCATTCCCTGAATTTGGAGGTCTCAAGGTTGGCAAGTATGCGTTATTGATTGAAGTAAAGTCTGAATGTCATTAAAACAGTCATCTCCATCTTTTGACGCTTCTTTTACTTCCGTCCTTGCACGCTACACCGCTACAACAAAGATGACGGGGAGAAGACGCTGTCGAAAGCGAGCCACGTAATTAAGACCGCCCACAAAACAGCGCATCCTGAAGGGACTGTCAGAAAGCGACTTGAAGATGATCTGTAAAACATAATCCATGCAACATTTTTTTCAGAGTTAGTTTGTGACAAACCCCAAGATGCAGAGATGGAGGCAGGCATTGAATAGGAAAACATGATTTAATTAAAACTAAACACGAACAAACAAAAGGGGTACAACAAAAAGTGCGCACAAGGCGAATAACAAACAAAAGGAGCTTAGCATGGAAGCTAGCAAAAATAAAAGGCTTAGCATGGAGGCTAGCATAAACAGAACAGGGAACAGAAGTCATTACGTGTTGTACAAAGACAAAATAGGAAGCAGGGAAAAAAAACAGTAAGCTACAAACATCTAACGAATTATAGCTTACCGCTACGCTGCAACGATACGACAGGAGCGATAATACAATACAGAAGCGACATGCAATACGTGACAATAATCCAGCAATGACTGGAGGACTAAAGCAGGCACAAATATGAGCGGGCTGATTGATGCCAATCAGCTGCAGCTGAGGGGAAACAGTGCCCAGGGAGAAACACAGGAAACAGACCAAATAAGAGCGCTGACAGGAAACACTACACACACACACACACACACACACAGAGGAAACAGACAAATGCAAAGGGAAAAACTAAATGTAGCCTGTATGTTACTTAAGTAAAGCAATGTACAAGTATTAAGTAAACAAGGAATTATATAACTGGGCTAGATCAGAAGAAACTAAATTCAGCTCTAGGAATGGAGAGTAATGAAGACTGAACACAGGTTTTAAGTTTAAATGGTACCAAATATATTAAAGAATTGTAGGAAAAATAAACAACAACAAACAGACATGTAAATTCGAATGGCCATTCACATTTCCAACATAAATTACAGTATGTTCAATATTTACAATGTGATACAGTACTTGATTCAGTCCTTGTTTTTACCAAAAATGCTATAAGCGCAACACGACAGTTCATTAAACGACCTTGCAAAGTCCACGTTGTGGTGGCAGTGTCCAGAGGGGTTTTAGTGAAGGTAACTGGTAAATGTGAAAGTTCAGGAGGACAGAAATGAACTTGTTGCGTTTATGGAATACCAAAGGGAAAAAACAGAGCGGCTGCTGAGGAGCCTCCTACCCGCCCGGGACTCGGTTGGGTGGATTCAGTTCGGTTGGTTCGGTTCCAGGCATAAAGCTTCAGACTCTAGTTCAGGCTCTAGCTCGCCATCCAACATGGCCTGTACAACAAGGGCAGGACCAGTCAATTTTCCAGTGCGCGCACACAAAATACATTCAGATACTAAATACCAAATAATACTACTGTATTCAAATAGCAAGTATATTTCTTAATATTGTACAATAAATAATTCATGAATCCAAATAGAATAAATAATATAATAATTGTTATATCAAAATATTAATTCTCTAATATCAAGATGTACCCATTGCATCCACAAATAAGGTGCATAGCAGACAGTGGTTCACTGGACTGCATCATAAAATGCATTGGATGCATAGCATTGACAACCATCCAACAATTAACACAACCCAGAAACAAATCAGACAATTGTTGACAGTGCTAACGTTTCATTCAGTTTACTATATTCAGAGAAACAGGCATATAAGTAGATGCTAACAGCTCCATTCAAAATTAATGTAGCGGCTAAGCTACATAGATGCAACTCACCAATTCCGCAGATAAATCACACTTAAACACTCTCGCACGACGACCCACGGCTTCAGTAGTTGGCTCCTGCAGTTCGACATTATTACATTTCAGTTAAAAGCTTAGTTAATAATTAAAGCATCAAAACCGAGTCACATACCTGCAGCAACGTCCCTCTCGCTCTTCCTGGAAGTAGCCCACTACCGGATTTTATTCTTCCCGCAATAGGTCACGTGACCGCGTGACGTAATGACGCACGCACGGACAGCTAAGACAACGAAAATAAATAGGATATTTAATTGGGATGTGAAAGGTTATTTAAACAGAAAGGATATTTAAGTAAAATGATATTTAAATAGAAAGATATTTAATTAGAAATAATATTCAATGGGGTTTTGAGAGGATATTTGAATAAAATTATTTAAATAGGAAGATTTAATTAGAAAGAATATTCAATGGGGTTTTAAAAGGATATTTAAATTAGGATATTTAATGGGGTTTGTCACCCAGGTTACATCAAACATAGACAAACTGTCAGGGGCAAGCCTGACAGTAGCCCCCCCTCTCATAACGGATACCAGACATTTTAGCAACCCTCCCCCCCTAGAAAAAAAAAACAGTCCAGAGGGTGGAGGGAGGACAAGGCGGTTGGCCGCCAGGCCAAGTGTCCCCGCACCCAGCGGGGAAGAGTCAGGTGGCGACGGCGAATAGAACGACGCTGCAATTTGCGAAGTGGTCGCCCATGAAACGACCACCTCTGTGGCCGACAAAAGTATAGTGCCACCCTCTGCCGGCCCACCGGACAGGATGGTGATGGCACCCCCTGCTGCTGGTTTCCACCGGACAGAATGGTGGCGCCCCCTGCTGTTGGCCCACCGGATAGAATGGTGGCGCTCCCTGCTGCTTGCCCACCGGACAGAATGGTGGCCCCCCCCTTCTGCTGGCCCACCGGAGAGGATGGTGGCCCCCCCTGCTGCTGGCCCACCGGACAGGATGGTGGTGGCGCCCCTTGCTGCTGGCCCACCGGACAGGATGGTGGCGGCGCCCTTTGCTGCTGGCCCACTGGACAGGATGGTGGTGGCGCCCCCTGCTGTTGGCCCACCGGAGATGATGGCGCCGTAGGTTGCAGACCCACCGGAGGTGATGTGGCGTCTGCCAGCCCACCGTAGGTGATGGCGCTGTCTGTTGCAGACCTACCGGAGATGATGGTGGCCTCTGCTGGCCCACCGGAGATGATGGTGGCGTCTGCCGGCCCACCGGAAATGGTGGCGGCGTCTGTTGTAGACCCACTTTTGTGAGGAGTAGCTGTGTTTTAGCTGCACAGCTACTCCTGGGGACGGATCCCAGACGTCCCCAGATAGGCCCACAGTCAACGGGGGGGAAGGGCTTGAAAAGCGGTCAAAATTCTCTTTAAATTAGCCATTAGTTTTAACGCTAATTTAAGCCTCTCTGCCATAGACAACTCTGCGGGGTTCGAATTTGGCTGAATTATTCTGTTAGAGTTAGTTTGTGACGAACCCCAAGATGCAGAGAAGGAGGCAGGCATTTTGCAAGTAAACATGTTTTAATTAAAATACTAGAACAAGAACAACAGGGGTACGACAAAAAGCGCGCACGAGGCGGATAACAAAACTAAAAGAGCCAGCATGGGAGCTAGAAAACAAAAGGAGCTTAGCATGGAAGCTATCAAAAACAAAAGGGCCTAGTGTGGAAGCTAGCGGGTAGCGAACAGGAAAACAGAAGTTGTTAAATGTAGGATGAAAACAAAACGGAAGCAGGGAACAAAAGACAGTAAGCTACAAACAGATACCGAAATATAGCTTACCGCTACGTTGCAATGACACGACACAACACGACAGGAGCGACAATACGGAAGTGACATCGACAATAATCCAGCACTGACTGGATGGGAAGACAGGTCTAAATAGGAGCGGGCTGATTGACGCCAGGTGTGGCCAGGTGCCAATCAGCCGCAGCTGAAGGTAAACAGTGCTCAGGAAGAAACACAGGAAACAGACAAAATAAGAGCGCTGACAGGAAATATTACACACACAGAGGAAACAAAGACAAATGCAGAGGAAAAAACTAAAACATAACCAAACTGTCAGGGTCGAACCTGACAATTTTGACCAAAGAACCACCATTGCATGTTATGTAGACCACAAGGAAGTGTTTTACATTTTAAAAAAAATCACAATATGACCCCTTTAATTAATGCGCCCTATAATCCGGTGCGCCTTTTGTATGAAAATAGACCTGACTAGACCCGCTCATCGGCAGTGCACCATATGGTAAATGGTAAATGAGTTATACTTGCTTTGACACTATTTCCACATTCATACACACAATCACACACTATGTTGACAAGGTTCATTTAGCCTACTGATGTTTATTTATAAATGGTTGAGGCTTGTAAGGTAAAGTTTTGTACCCGACAAGTTTCGGCTACTTTGCTTTTGCAGCCTTCATCAGAGGTGTCACGTGATGTTAGCGTGACGTAGTCTGTGACGTGTTATATGGATTGTTCCATCCCACCTGAAGTGGTGGGATGGCGGTGTCCCCTGGTGTGCGCCGGGGGTAGGGCGTGGCTCCCCCCCAAGTTAAATGTTATGGTTTAAGTTAGGGTAAGGATTGCATATAAATATCCGAAAAAAGCAATTCATTCGACAAGCAAAATATCAACAACAGTGGTGCTTTGTGTTACCCATCTTGGTTTACCTTACAAATCAGGGGTCCAGTCTCGCCTTGTCAGCGCCACCGTGGCCATGTCTTTAAAACAGGGTTCACTTCCGCCGTCGTCACCTTAGTAGGTGCAACTTAGAGTGTCCAAGGCAGGGGTCTCAAACTCAATTCACCTGGGGGCCACTGGTTGCAGAGTCTGGGTGAGGCTGGGCCACAAGAACATTTTTCTTAAAAACAATTGTGCACCGCAACTTTCTCCGTGCATATAAGACACGTCTGGGTGCCCCTGTGCTCAACAAAGAAATATTGCATTTCCCACTTTTCCTGGAATTGTCTTTGCTCATCACTAACCATTCTCTTCACTGCAGGCTTTGAAAAAGACATGTTAAGGGTTGTGGAATATACCGGTATTTGTATTTAGCCGACGCACGGAGAATAATATTATTTCCGCAATGTGTGTCATTCCGCTTTTCCTCCCTACAGCAAAACGGCGGTCGGCGGGTAATAGTACCAGGATAGCAAGCGCAAAAAAACTGACGGCTCCCGGAGTGTTATCCGGCGTCATATAGAAATATATGTAGTGTTCATCGTGTGAGGCAATGCAAATCAAACCACAAAAAAAAACAAATAACTGTTTGAATTGGTCCAGGTTATCGGGGACTGTTATTACTGACGGACCGGTGTCGCAATGTGACTGCAGCCGGGCACGTAAGAAAACCCTCGTCTCCATGGCAACGTCTCTATCGCTTTCACTCATTTGCCGCTTTTCCACTGACGCAGGGGTAGGCAACCCAGAACGTTGAAAGAGCCCTTTTGTACCCAAATAACACAACGCTGTCAAGCGCCATTCATATAAGACTCACGGACCGCACTAACATTTAACTTTTATATTAAGGTGGGGGCCGCAAAATAACGTCTTACGGGCCGCAATCGGCCCCAAACCGCATGTCTGAGACCCCCGGTCTAAGGCCAACCCCTCTCCTTACGTCATCCTCCATAAACCAGGAAGTAGCATGTTGGCTAACAAACTTACAAACAAATTCCGTGCGTCAAGATTTTTCACTTTTGCTGATATAATTATTCGTGTTTGTATTAGTCACCACTTATTTCTTCTCGTTTCCCAGTCCAACCCAGAAATAATAATCTAAAACAACTATACAGTCTTGTGTTGGGTCATCTTCCAAGAACTAAGAAGTAGCATGCTAGCTAACAAACATACCAATTGACAAAATGACTTAAATCTGGCACACTATAATCTTTATTTATTTTCTGTTTTTACCATTTGTTGCACAAAGGAAGTGTTTTCCCCCCTCCCATAAATGAAAATGGTATGATACAGTCATATTAAATCATCCCCTAGGAACAAGGAAGTAGCATGCTAGCTAACAAATTAACAAAATAAAATAGTTTTTTTGATTTCAGCTTTGAACAATATTAATGAAAATATAAAAAAGGTAATTGATGAAATTGTAGATCCACTTACATGGAGTCTACGTCATTTATCATTTAGAACTGGTACATTCTCACACAAAATGAAAATCGCTAGAATTATTCCAGAATATGAATCTGCTGACATACACATTTTAACAACTACAGCCCGAGATCCTTACTCTCACAGTGCTCTAAATTATACTATATTGTCAAAAGTATTTGGCCACCCATCCAAATGATCAGAATCAGGTGTCCTAATCACTTGGCCTGGCCACAGGTGTATAAAACCAAGCACTTAGACATGGAGACTGTTTCTACAAACATTTGTGAAAGAATGGGCCGCTCTTCAGGAGCTCAGTGATTTCCAGCGTGGAACTGTCACAGGATGCCACCTGTGCAACAAATCGGGTGCAAAGAGGCCGCCGACTTTCTGCACAGTCAGTTGCTATAGAGCTCCAAACTTCATGTGACCTTCCAATTAGCCCACATACAGTACGCAAAGAGCTTCATGCAATGGGTTTCTACTTTCTATGGCCGATCAGCTGCATCTAAGCCATACATCACCAAGTTAAATGCAAAGCGTGGGATGCAGTGGTGTAAAGCACGTCGCCACTGGACTCTAGAGCAGTGGAGACGCATTCTGTAGAGTGATGAATCACACTTTTCCATCTGGCAATCTGATGGACGAGTCTTGGTTTGGAGGTTGCCAGGATAACGGTACATTTCGGACTGCATTATGCCAAGTGTGAAATTTGGTGGAGGAGGAATTATGGTGGAAGGTTGTTTTTCAGGAGTTGGGCTTGGCCCTTAGTTCCAGTGAAAGGAACTTTGAATGCTCCTGGATACCAAAACATTTTGGACAATTCCATGCTCCCAGCCTTGTGGGAACAGTTTGGAGCGGGCCCCTTCCTCTTCCAACATGACTGTGCATCAGTGCACAAAGCAAGGTTCGTAATGACATTGATGACAGAGTCTGAAGTGGATGAACTTGACTCGCCTGCACATAGTCCTGACCTGAACCCGATAGAACACCTTTGGGATGAATTAGAACGGAGACTGGGAACCAGGCTTTCTTAACCAACATCAGTGTGACCTCACCAATGCACTTTTGGAAGAATGGCCGAAAATTCATATAAACACACTCTGCAACCTTGTGGACAGCCTTCCCAGAAGATTTGAAGCTGTAATACCTGTCAAAGTTGGACCGACATCACATTGAACCCTATGGGTTAGAATTGGGATTGCACTTCAATTTCATATGTGAGTCAAGGCAGGTGGCCAAATACTTTTGGCAATATAGTGTACTTGTAAACGTTTATTTGAAAAAAACAGAATATGCTGATGGGAAGTCAGTTTGGTTTCTGCAAAGCAAGATCAAAATCAACGGAGCGAGTTAACAGCCTACATAAATAGCAACAAATTTGCAGTGGGTATATTTATTGATATGACGAAGGTTTGATATGAATACCCATGATACATTGTTTAGGAAAATGAAAAGATGCAGTATAGTGCAGAGGGGTGGCTTTATATTGGATAAAAAGTTGCACAAAAAACAACAGTTTGTACAAACCCCATTTCCATATGAGTTGGGAAATTGTGTTAGATGTAAATATAAACGGAATACAATGATTTGCAAATCATTTTCAACCCATATTCAGTTGAATATGCTACAAAAACAACATATTTGATGTTCAAACTGATAAACATTTTTTTTTTTACAAATAATCATTAAATTTAGAATTTGATGCCAGCAACATGTGACAAAGAAGTTGGGAAAGGTGGCAATAAATACTGATAAAGTTGAGGAAGGCTCATCAAACACTTATTTGGAACATCCCACGGGTGTGCAGGCTAATTGGAAACAGGTGGGTGCCATGATTGGGTATAAAAACAGCTTCCCAAAAAATGCTCAGTTTTTCACAAGAAAGGATGGGGCGAGGTACACCCTTTTGTCCACAACTGCGTTAGCAAAGAGTCAAACCGTTTAAGAACAACGTTTCTCAAAGTGCAATTGCAAGAAATTTGGGGATTTCAACACCTACAGTCCATAATATCATAAATGATAAATGGGTTGTACTTGTATAGCGCTTTTCTACCTTCAAGGTACTCAAAGCGCTTTGACACTACTTCCACATTTACCCATTCACACACACATTCACACACTGATGGAGGGAGCTGCCATGCAAGGCGCCAACCAGCACCCATCAGGAGCAAGGGTGAAGTGTCTTGCTCAGGACACAACGGACGTGACGAGGTTGGTACTAGGTGGGATTTGAACCAGGGACCCTCGGGTTGCGCACGGCCACTTTTCCACTGCGCCACGCCGTCCCATCATCAAAAGGTTCAGAGAATCTGGAGAAATCACTCCACGTAAGTGGCATAGCCTGAACCCAACATTGAATGACCGTGACCTTCGATCAATCAGACGGCCCTTTATCAAAAACCGACATTCATCTCTAAAGGATATCACCATATGAGCTCAGGAACACTTCAGATAACCACTGTCAATAAATACAGTTCATTACTACATCTGTAAGTGCAAGTTAAAGCTCTACTATGCAAAGCGAAAGCCATTTATCAACAACATCCAGAAACGCCGCCGGCTTCTCTGGGCCCCGAGATCATCTAAGAAGGACTGATATGAAGTGGAAAGGTGTTCTGTGGTCTGACGAGTCCACATTTCAAATTGTTTTTGGAAATATTCGACATTGTGTCATCCGGACCAAAGGGGAAGCAAACCATCCAGACTGTTATCGACGCAAAGTTCAAAAGCCAGCATCTGTGATGGTATGGGGGTGCATTAGTGCCCAAGGCATGGGTAACTTACACATCTGTGAAGGCAATATTAATGCTGAAAGGTACATACAGGTTTTGGAACAACATATGGTGCCATCTCAGCGCCGTCTTTTTCATGGACGCCCCTGCTTATTTCAGCAAGACAATGCCAAGCCACATTCAGCACGTGTTACAATGTAAAAGAAGAGTGCGGGTACTTTCCTGGCCCGCCTGCAGTCCAGACCTGTCTCCCATCGAAAATGTGCGGCGCATTATGAAGCGTAAAATATGACAGTGGAGACCCCGGACTTTTGAACGACTGAAGATGTACATAAAGCAAGAATGGGAAAGAATTCCACTTTCAAAGCTTCAACAATTAGTTTCCTCAGTTCCCAAACCTTTATTGAGTGTTTTTAAAAGAAAATGTGATGTAACACAGTGGTGAACATGACCTTTCCCAAATACTTTGGCACGTGTTGCAGCCAAGAAATTCTAAGTTAATTATTAGTTGACAAAAAAAAAAAAGTCTATGAGTTTGAACAACAAATATGTTGTCTTTGTATCATATTCAACTGAATATGGGTTGAAAATGATTTGCAAATCATTGTATTCCGTTTATGGCAGCACTGTGGCAGAGGGGTTAGTGAGTCTGCCTCACAATACGAAGTTCCTGAGTAGTCCTGGGTACAATCCTGGGCTCGGGATCTTTATGTGTGGAGTTTTCATGTTCTCCTTGTGACTGCGTGGGTTCCCTCCAGGTACTCCGGCTTCCTCCCATTTCCAAAGACATGCACCTGGGGATAGGTTGATTGGCAACACTAAATGGTCCCTAGTGTGTGAATGTGAGTGTGAATGTTGTCTGTCTATCTGCGTTGGCCCTGCAATGAGGTGGCGACTTGTCCAGGATGTACCCTGTCTTCCGCCTGATTGTAGCTGATATAGGCACCAGCGCCCCCCGTGACCCCAAAGGGAATAAGCAGTAGAAAATGGATGGATGGATGGATGTATTCCGTTTATATTTACATCTAACACAATTTCCCAACTCGTATGGAAACGGGGTTTGTGCAAGGTATTGACAGTGACAGTAGACTGATTTATAATCTAGATTCCAGAATAAACTTTCACCAACTCAGTGGTGATGTAGCAGCTCATCAGCTCAATACTCCAATTATCTGCATGGTTAGCCACCTCACACTGGCCATATTTTACGACTTAGACAGCGCAAAAAAACCAAAAAACATATGTGGTTTAGTTTTGTGAAGGATAGGCAAAATGAAATAAAAAAAAAGTGCAGTTCTTTAAGGTTATAATGTGTTTACTGCATTCAAACATTGGATTAAATTGTGGGTTCATTATTATAAGTATATGACGTAAGTATATATTATTTGTGGGGATAGGTTGATTGGCAACACTAAATTGGCCCTAGTGTGTGAATGTGAGTGTGAATGTTGTCTGTCTATCTGTGTTGGCCCTGCGATGAGGTGGCGACTTGTCCAGAGTGTAACCCGCCTTCCTGCCCAAATGCATGCAGCTGAGATAAGCTCCAGCACCCCCCCACAACCCCAAAAGGGACAAGCGGTAGAAAATGGATGGATGGATGGATGTTTCCTGTTAATACTGTCAAGTATCAGGTGATTATGAATTGTGTTGATGATTACAATTTAGATTATCTGATTGATGTGGCAGAACTTCATAGTTGTTTGCTTCTTCCTGCTCCTTCTCGGACACACACAAGGTTTATTTTTCATTTTATGTTAATCTTGCTGGGGTTTTTTTCTTTTTTTTGCAGAAGAAGATATTGTATTGGAGATGCTTTTTTGTTTTGTGTTGAGAGAAAAAAAAATAGCATGCTAAATTTCTGAAGTGCAGGTATACACAACACTTCTTTATGTATTTTGTACTATCATTACATGACTATATTTGTATGTATTTTAACCATGAAACAGCTTAAATAGCTTCAAAGTAAAAGGTAATTAAGTCCAGTGTGAGAATGAAGGCTGCCCGTGACGTCATCAGCTGGCAGGGAAGAGGAGCTCAGTTAGAACAGATGCAACCTCCAGATTGTTAGACACTATCAGCATCTTTAGCGCTGCTTCATATCTTCTTTAGGCACCAAAACCTGACCGAGTGGCACGTTTAAAAACAAAATAACATCTTGGAAAGTTTTCTTTTAACTTAAATGGATCGAATTACAGCGTCAAGGCTGGCGTGATTATATCCCTAATTAAGGTAAGTCTGGTTGTTTTCTACATATATTTGTCTTTGAATGAAGTTCCATTTGACTTATAGAGTCTAAATTCGACACATCGGTGCCATAATAATAGTGTTTTAAATTGAACAGCGTGACTTCGATATGACTCACTTGTTAAATTATTAATGATCGCTAATAATAACTAAGACATGTTTTGACGAAAGTGCGGATTGTTAAATTAATAATGCACAGACGGTAAACGAAATGTTACTTTTAGTTTGATATTCAATAGTTCACAAATATATCTTATTTAAATCTAAAATCCGACGGTGTCAACAAACTGTAGTTAAACATCTTTATATATATTTTTAAGAATATTAAAGAGGGTCAAATCATCCATCCTAACGTTGCAAAATGTATCCAAACGAATTGAAAATATAGCTATGTTGTTAATGTTATATCTATTAAACATGTCGTAAAAGTCACATTTGTAAATGTTTTTGGTGACTATTTTTTTAAAATAAGCGACTGTGTGTCTTGACGAGGCATTTTTAATGTTTGCTATCGAAGACGTGTTTCGACGAAACTGCTGTTTGGCGAACCTTTATTAATTGACTTTGCACTGACTGTAAAGAGAATTGTGCTTCTAGTTTGATACTTGTGAGTTTCTGCATGTATCTTGTTTGAATTACTGAAATGTAAAAACTTCACGGAGATCCACAAACTACGTCTCTATACATAACGGACTTCAACATTTTTATTAAATCCTAACCTGCTGTTGCTATGTGATGGTATGTTGTGTAAACCTCACTCCCCTGACAGCTTTTGGCTCACTGGCTCAGGATGCAGACAACTCTCTCTATCTGTGGGTGCACAGTTGCTCCACATTACACATCCATGTTTATTCATTCATAAAAAAGGGGGACAATTCATAATTAGATGGCAAAAATTAAAATACAGTATTTGCCGCTATTTAAAATCCTTTCATTTTCTCAAAACTCGACATTGCGCCAAATGTACAGAATAAGTCTGGTTGTGCTTACTGACCTTGAAGCTATTTTATTTGGTACATGGTGAAATGACAAGTGTGACCAGTAGATAGCAGTCACACATTAAAGATACGTGTAGACTGCAATATGACGACAATCACACATAAGCGATAGGTGTAGACTGCTACATGACTCAAGTAAACGACACCAAAATGTTTTATGTTCCATTGAAAATATAGAACATTACACACGGTACTCAAAAATCTATCAAAACGTTTTAGTACGAGTTTGGTAAGCTATGAAGCCGCACCGCTTGATGGATTGTATTAAAATACCAGTATTATTATAGTGTGTGTATAAGGTAAGAGATTATCTGGCGTTTTGTTTCGCAATATTATGCAAATGAAACTTCTTACGTTCTGGTACCTGCGGATCTGTATTTGGGATCTGCATAAGTCTTGAAAATTTGTGCGCTTCCGGCCTTTGTGTGATGACACCGTAGTCTTCTTTTTCTCTATCTTCTATCATGCATCCTCTGCTGTTGCCATTTCTAATATAAAGTATTGTAAAGTTATTTTATTTCTGTCTGTAAACTCGCCATGAAACAGACATACCAGTGTAGTGAGATGACATAATTCACCCAAGGAACTTTAGTTGTTAGAGGGTTCCGGTCAGACAGTTTTTCACCGGACACATTTCTGGCCTTGTTGTTGCACTAGTGAGCCACGGATGAGGAGATGCTGCTCCGTTGTTGATGGAAGTAAAGTGTGAATGTCATTAAAACAGTTAGCTCCATCTTATGACACTTCTTCCACTCACATCCTTGCATGCTACACCGCTACAACAAAGATGACGGGGAGAGGACGGTGTCGAAGGTGAACCACATAAATAAGACCGCCCACAAAACGGCGCAACCTGAAGCAACTGTCAGAAAGTGGCTTGAAGATGATCTGCAAAACATAATTAGTGCAACATTTTGACCAAAAAACCACCATTACATGTTATTAAGACCACAAGAAGTGTTTTCCATCCATCCATCCATCCATCCATTTTCTACCGATTGTCCCTTTCAGGGTTATCTCAGCTGCATTGGGGCTTGAGGCGGGGCACACACTGGTTTCCATTTAGAAAAATAAATCATAACATGACCCCTTCAATGCGCCCTATAATCTGGTGCGCCTTTTGTATGAAAATAAACCTGACTAGACCCGCTCATTGGCGGTGCGCCTTATAATCCGGTGCGCCCGAAAAATACGGTAATGCCCAATTGTACTGTTATTCTCCCGAAACATCCTGTTATTTCTATAAAAAATGCTAAAAAGTAATTTTATGTAGATTCTTGTAAGTTTCGACAGTAAATGCATCTTGTTTAAATTGTTCACATTTTAAAACTCCACAGAGCTCCACAACCTCTAGATGTTACTGAAAACTCCATACAAACATACAGTATACTGTATGAGTTTTATTTTTCCAGTAATGCTGAAGTCAATTGGTTTTATTATCAGAAATATGACTTGCAATCAGGTCCATCTCTCTGTTGCCAGTAATGTACCCCCTCTTGTTTATCGACCCTCACGACATCTATTGAACCTTATTCAGTATTCTGTCTGTGTCACTTTCCTCCTGACTTTGTCCGCTGAAGCAGAATGATGATAAAGGAAAGTACAAAAAGATAATAATTTGAATAAAACATATCTTAACTATTTTTCTTTCCTTCTTCAGATGGGGGCATCGGACAAGGACATTACCTTCCAGTCGAGCATCCCTGTACCTCTAGACATAACTGTGGCTGTGGTCTACTCAGTCTTCGGTGAGTCAAGTGTACTGGAATTTTAAAAAGCTATTTATTTGTCATATTCTCAGAAAATCTGGACAGAGGCGCCACTTGTCTTTATTTTTACTGTATGGAATAGTACTGTCAGGATTCTCACTGACTGTTTGGTTGTTATGGTTTTTTCTCTGCATTTGTTTTATTTCCTGTCAGCGTTCTTATTTTGGTTCCTTTCCCTGCATGTCTCCCTGAGCGCTTGTTTCCCTCACCTGTACCTGATTGGCAGTCTGGCACACCTGGTGGAAATTACCAATCAGGCTCCTATTTATACCTGCCTCTCCCTCCAATCTGTGCTGGAGTATTACTAGCTGTATGCTGTGGACTGTGAGCTGTTCGTGTATGCTGAACGCTTTCGACTGTTTGCTGTCTACAGTTCTTCCTGGTTCCTGTTTGCTGTGTCAAGTTTCCTGGTTTCTGATTCGTGTTTTCTTTGCATTTTTGGCACATTAAAATCATGTTTTCCTGCACTAAGACTGCCATCTCTGCATCGTGGGGTTCGTCACCACTTCTTCCTGACAGAATACAGAATAGCTATTTCTATGGCGGAAAGGCCAGACAGGATGCTGGCGCTGATGGCCGAATGGAGATGATGTTTTACCTCCTTTCAAGCTCCCTCCAACCCTTCCCTGTCGTTTGTGGGCCTCTTAGGGGTCGTCTTGGATCCGTCCCTTTAGGGGAGTCTACGAGTATCTGTGTAGCTGGGGAGGCACAGCTACTTCTAACTCCAGTGGATCTGCCGCAGTCGCCGGCATCCACCCCGGTGGGACTACAGACGCCGCCATCCACCCCGGGCGGCCTGTGGACGGCATCAACCCCGCCGAACCCTCCCACGCCGACAGACGAGCCACCTGCTCCTCTGACTCCGCCCATGCCGGCAGACAGCCGCCTGTTCCTCAGACTCCGCCGGCAGACGAGCCGTCTGCTCCTCTGTCCGCCGGTAGACGAGCCGCCTGCTCCTATGACTCCGCTAAATGCTGGCAAACGAGTCACCTGCTCCTCTGACTCCGCCCACAGCGACGACATCGTCTTCCTCGTCGCTGGCTCCGCCCACGGCGACGACATCTTCTTTATCACTGGCTCCGCTCATGGCGACGACATCGTCTTCCTCGTCACTGGCTCCGCCCACGGCGACGACATCTTCTTTATCACTGGCTCCGCTCATGGCGACGACATTGTCCCCCTCGTCGCTGGCTCCGCCCACGGCGACGACATCAGCTTCCTCGTCTCCAGCAGACCGTCCCATGGCTTTGCCAGCGTCTCCAGCATCGTTGGTTCCACGACATCCAGCTGGCCTGATGCACGGTGGGCCATCAGGCGCCGGTATGCGGCCCTCCTGTCGGCCACAGATTTGGCCATACCACCATTCCATGGGCGACCCCCTCGCCAATTGCGGCAGCGTTTAACTCGCCGTCGCCACCTGACACTTGGCCTGGCGGCCCACCGCCTTGTCCTCCTTCTGCCCTCCAGTGTCCAGTTTTTGTGTTTTTTCTACAACTTCTGCAGAGTATCCATTACCGGAAGGGAGGCTACTGTCAGGATTCTCACTTACAGTTTGGTTATGTCATGGTTTTTTCTCTGTGTTTGTTTTATTTCCTGTCAGTGCTCTTATTTTGGTTCCTTTTCTTGCATATCTCCCCAAGCGCTTGTTTCCCTTAACTGATTTGCAGTCTGTCAATTGCCACCACGTGTGCCAATCAGGCTCCTATTTATACCTGCCTCTCCCTCCAGTCAGTGCTGGAGTATTACTAGCTGTATGCTGTGGACTGTGAGCTGTTCCTGTATGCTGAACAGTTTCAACTGGCTCCTGTTTGCTGTCTCCATTCCTTCTGTTTCTTGGTTCCTGTTTGCTGTCTCAAGTTTGCCTGTTTCCTGGTTTCTGATTTGTGTTTTCCTTGCATTTTTGAGACATTAAAATCACGTTTTCCTTCACTGAGCCTGCCATCTCTACATCTTGGGGTTCTTCACCACTACTTCCTGACAAGTACAGAGCTGGGCAAATATTTTGACTCGGAGCCACATTGAGAGAGAAATATGTCTGGGGGGCCAATGTGTATGTGTTTATAAATGATATATACATATTTAGCTGTAAAAATCTGCTGTACAGTATGTGTTTGGGTCCTTTTATTCATGAACAGTAATACCAAAAGTCACAATGTCCAAAAGAGTTCTAAAAAAATGACAGACGACCTCAAAAAACGGAATGGAATTTTACAGTTTTTTTACTTAATGGGACACCCGAAATGTACATTAAAATAAAGAAAGTGGGATTTACAAAATTAACTATAAACAATAAAACACTGAATATTAACAACATATGAACATCGTTCCTCTTACTTCTCAGACCAACTCCTCAATAGTTGTGTATCTTTTACAATCAAGCAAAACAACAAAAATGTAACAAACAGCAAAATATGAATACAAAGTGTAATAAACATGATATGATATTATCTCTTTTATGCAGAACTTTGTTGTAAAAACTTGCTTCTGCATCTGTTCCTGAAACATGCGTTTCGGGCTGGCTGCTCTGCAAACAAACCCGCCCACTCTCCTTTGTTCCTTGTCTGAGCTGCTGTGCCGTAGATCAGTGGTCCCCAACCACCGGGCCGTGGCCCGATTGGTACCGGGCCGCAGAATTTTTT
Source organism: Nerophis ophidion (assembly GCF_033978795.1). Classification (NCBI taxonomy): domain Eukaryota; kingdom Metazoa; phylum Chordata; class Actinopteri; order Syngnathiformes; family Syngnathidae; genus Nerophis; species Nerophis ophidion. Next base: position 26,109,810 of record NC_084624.1, on the reverse strand, counting down.
TTTATTAATTTTTATTTAAAAAAAATAAATAAATAAAAATAATATTTTTATTTATTTTTTATTAAATCAACATAAAACACACAATATACACTTACAATTAGTACACCAACCACAAAAACCTCCCTTTTTCATGACAAAAACGTCCCTTTTTCATAACAAAGAAAAAAAATAAAATACAAATAAAAAAAGTTAAGACTTCACAGCTCCAGTTTCACTGACTGACTGTGCCCAAAACAATGAAGTAATTACTTTTAGTCTTCACTGAAGAATAGTGTAAACACAATAAACATAATAAGAGCATAAAACAAATTTTTGCAGTCCGAGCATAATGTGGAGATTTTTTTCCAAGAAGATAAGCATTTCGGCATGCTGTGCTGTTTTGTCTACAATGTAATCGCGGCTAGGAATAATTTAGCAAGGTTCGAGGTACTCCATTAAGCGTTTAAACCCCGACATTACTCACCATCGACAGGGGCTGGTCATCAAGCACAATAAACTGAACTATCTTTTCTGTTATGGCCATTGCCTTTTTGCTGTCCCGTGGTAGTTTGTCACGTCTAGCAAAGCTTTCGGCCAGCGTGGGTTGCTGAAGCAAGCCAGAGGTTTGTTGCTTTGCCTTGCTGCTCTCGCGAAAATCCTCATGTTCTTTTTTGTGGTGTTTTTTCAAATGTGCGATGAGGTTGCTTGTATTGAACCTTCCCGGTTCTGTCCCTCCACATGACACTTGCGCCTGACAAATGTTGCCTTTAGCGGCAACGTCTTTGTCCGAGTTTACATTAAAATACTTCCACACAGCCGACATCACTACACTTTGCTGCAAGCACACGCGTTGTCGTTGGTGTGATCACGTGGGCTGTGCATGCTGGATCAAAGATGCTCTTCTTCCGCGGCCGGCACCAACGTTACTTACGGGGCATTGCTGCCACCTACTGTGTTGAAGTGTGATCAAACAAGAGTCACCTATTATAGAAGTGCTGCAGCGGAAAATGGACAGCTTATATCGGAGTGCTTATATCGGAGTTTTTAGATTCAGTCCGATAAAATCCGCTATTCACTTTTTTGGCTCATATCGGACTGATTTCCGATATCAATATCCGATCGGGACATCCATACTTCATAATGCGCCACACATGGGAAACTGGCTTGGACTGCAGGCGGGCCAGGAAAGTACCCACACTTTTTTTTTTTTACAAAGCCACGCTGTTGTAACACGTGCTGAATGTGGCTTGGCATTGTCTTGCTGAAATAAGCAGGGGCGTCCATGAAAAAGACGGCGCTTAGATGGCAGCCTATGTTGTTCCAAAACCTGTATGTACCTTTTAGCATTATTGGTGCCTTCACAGATGTGTAAGTTGTCCATGCCTTGGGCCCTAATGCACCCCCATACCGTCACAGATGCTGGCTTTTGAACTTTGCGTCGATAACAGTCTGGATGGTTCGCTTTCCCTTTGGTTCAGATGACACAATGTCGAATATTTCCAAAAACAATTTGAAATGTGGACTCGTCAGACCACAAAACACTTTTCCACTTTGCATCAGTCCATCCTAGATGATCTCGGGCCCAGAGAAGCTGTCTGCGTTTCTGGATGTTGTTGATAAATGGCTTTCGCTTTGCATAGTAGAGCTTTAGCTTGCACTTACCGATGTAGCGATGAACTATATTTAGTGACAGTGGTTTTCTGAAGTGTTCCTCAGCCCATGTGGTGATATCCTTTAGAGATTGATGTCGGTTTTTGATACAGTGCCGTCTGAGGGATCGAAGGTCACGGTCCTTCAATGTTGGTTTCAGGCCATGCCGCTTACGTGGAGTGATTTCTTCAGATTGTCTGAAACTTTTGATGATATAATGGACAGTAGTTGTTGAAATCCCAAAATTTCTTGCAATTGCACTTTGAGAAACGTTGTTCTTAAACTGTTTGACTATTTGCTCACGCAGTTGTGGACAAAGGGGTGTACCTCGCCCCATCCTTTCTTGTGAAAGACTGAGCAATTTTTTGGGAAGCTGTTTTATACCCAATCATGGCACCCACCTGTTCCTAATTAGTCTGCACACCTGTGGGATGTTCCAAATAAGTGTTTGATGAGCATTCCTCAACTTTATCAGTATTTATTGCCACTTCTCCCAACTTCGTTGTCACATGTTGCTGGCATCAAATTCTACAGTTAATGATTATTTGCAAAAAAAAAATGTTTATCAGTCTGAACATCAAATATGATGTTTTTGTAGCATATTCAACTGAATATGAGTTGAAAATGATTTGCAAGTCATTGTATTCCGTTTATATTTACATCTAACACATTTTCCCAATTCATTTGGAAACGGGGTTAATACTTTAGTTCAAGACATACGGTCATTTAAAAACAGGTTTTCCCGGGATTCCTACTTTTAAATACTGCTGTTTCTTCTGGAGCCAAAACACTGCCAGTATTTCTTTCAATGTTTACACCTTAATAGGTCGACTCATGTCTTATGTGCATTTTATTGTCAATTATGATTTTGACTTGTATAAATTAATAAGCAAAGTGCTGAAACTACCACTGTTGTGATTAATTTCCTGCCTTAAATTGCAAATAATACAAAGTGGGGGAACACATTCAGGTATCCTAAATGATATTACAAATATTATTTACAAGTACATTTAAAAGTACAACCATTTCTAAAAAAAAACAAAAAAAAAACATTTTTGAAATCATGGGCTAGGGGAGGGATTATTAATAATATAATTCATTAGAAAAGGCTGGACTTTTATAGGAGATATTTTCATTAATAATTACATTTTCACATCTTTAAAAATAATATCTGAGTAGTACTTTGTGATATTACTGTATTTATTTTGAAAGACAAATAAGACCTCTGGCTCTATGAAACGTCTGGAATTTTTCCCGCATGTTTCTGAGGAGACATACCGTATGTCCAACTACACTACATTAAGTGAGAAAAGCCGAAGGTTGACTGCCTATTGCATTCTATTGCAGAAAAGAAAAATGATACATCAAACCAACAAAACACAAAACCAGAGAATAATGATTTGCAAATCCTTTTCAACTTATTTTCAATTGAATAGACTGAAAAAACAAGATACTTAACGTTCGAACTGGAAAACTTTATTTTTTGCAAATATTAGGTCATTTGGAATTTTATGCCTGCAATATGTTTCAAAAAAGCTGGCACAAGTGGCAAAAAGACTGAGAAAGTTGAGGAATGCTCATCAAACACTTATATGGAAGATCTCACAGGGGAACAGGCTAATTGGGAACAGGTGGGTGCCATGATTGGGTATAAAAGCAGCTTCCATGAAATACTCAGTGATTCACAAACAAGGATGGGGCGAGGGTCACCACTTTGTGAATGAATGCGTAAGCAAATTGTCGAACGGTTTAAGAACAACATTTCTAAGCCAGCTATTGCAAGGAATTTAGGGATTTCACCATCTACGGTTCGTAATATTATTAAAAGGTTCAGAGAATCTGGAGAAATCACTGCACGTAAGCAGTAAAGCTGTGACCTTCGATCATTTTGATTGATTGAATTGATTGACTTATTAGTAGATTGCACAGTTCAGTACATATTCTGTACAATTGACCACTAAATAGTAACACCCGAAGAGGTTTTTCAATTTGTTTATGTCGGGGTCCACGTTAATCAATTCATGGTATACTGCATCAAAAACCAACATTAGTGTGTAAAGGATATCACCACATGGGTTGAGGAACACTTCAGAAAACCACTGTCAGTAATTACAGTTTGTTGCTACATCTGTACAACCGGAAACGCCGCCGGCTTCGCTGGGCAGAGCTCATCTAAGATGGACTGATGGAAAGTGGAAAAGTGTTCTGTGGTCTGACGAGTCCACATTTCAAATTGGTTTTGGAAACTGGACGTTGTGTCCTACGGACCAAAGAAGAAAAGGACCATCTGGATTGTTATCGGCGCAAAGTTGAAAAGCCAGCATCTGTGATGGTATGGGGGTGCATTAGTGCTGAAGGCATGGGTCATTTACACATCTGTGAAGGCATCATTAATGCTGAAAGATACATACAGGTTTTGGAGCAACATATGTTGCCATTCAAGCAACGTCTTTTTCATGGACGCCCCTGCTTATTTCAGCAAGACAATGCCAAGCCACGTGTTACAACAGCATGGCTTCATAGTAAACTACACCTAGTGTGTGTGTGACAATCATTGGTACTTTAACTTTAGTACCCGCACTCTTTTAATTTGGGCTGCCTGTAGTCCAGACCTGTTTCCCATTGAAAATGTGTGGCGTATTATGAAACGTAAAAGATGACAACGTAGACCCCGGACTGTTGAACAACTTAAGATGTACATCAAGCAAGAATGGGAAAAAATTCCACCTGAAAAGCTTCAAAAATTGGTCTCCTCAGTTCCCAAACATTTACTGAGTGTGGTTAAAAGGAAAGGCCATGTAACACAGTGGTAAAAAGGCCCCTGTGCCATTTTTTTGCAATGTGTTGCTGACATTATATTATACTATTTGCAAAAATAATACTCTTCAGGCCAAGCCTCCGCTGTCTACCTGCACCTTAGGGAGAAACAACACTCCTTTGAGAGCAAAAATGTACAGAATCTGGACAGGGAAGATGGATGGTACGAAAGAGTAGTGAGGGAAACCATTTATGTCTAGGTTGAAAAACCATCCCTGAACAGAGAAGGTGGTCTGCCACATCACTTACTCCCACATACAACACTGTCCTTTCAACCATTCCTAAAATACTCTGCAATTTAGCCTCCAACAAATAAAAGGAGTTAGAAACATTCTGGTCACAGAAAATGACCAGTCAGCCATTTGTTTACAATAGATTGGAATGCTTACGCAGGGAATTCCGACTATTTTGTAGTGGTAGTAGTCGATCTACACACACAATACCTCAATGCTAATGAGGGGAAATTGCACTTCAACGACTGTCGTTGGCCTTGACAGTTAGGATTGCTCGATTGCGCCCTGGAGGCGGCTGTGCAAATGTTGCAAACAGCCCCATTGAGCTGTAGGAACATCTCAAGGATGCTCAGTGGAAACAGGATGCACCTGAGCTCACGTTTGAGCTTCATGGCAAAGGCTGTGAGTACTTAGTTTTTTAATATTTAAGATATTTGCAAAAAAAAAAAAAAATGTTTTTTTCACATTGTCATAATGGGGTATTGTGTGTAGAATTTTCAGGACACAAATAAATGTATTTCATTTTGGAATTATGCTCTAACATATCAAAATGTGGTAAAAGTGAAGCGCTGTAAAATTTTTCCGGATGCACTTTGTTGTCTAGAATGCATGCAAGTGCAGTAAGGTACATTGTCGTTGTCTACATGTATTTGGAGACATAGTGGTATATGAGGCATTTCTTGTATGGGATCTTATTAGATTGTAGGTGTCGGTGGAAATACCTACTGTTTTGGTTCTTGTTTTTATGCAGGAATATGCTCACTATTTGGCAACAGCACCTTGCTGTATGTGTCCTACAAGAAAAAGCACGTCTTGAAGCCAGCTGAGTACTTCATCATCAACTTGGCTGTCAGCGACCTGGGCCTAACTCTGTCTCTCTCCCCGATGGCAATAACTTCCAGTGTTTACCACAGGTACTATGGTCTAACATATGCATAACACATATGGTCTAACACATGCTTATCTACAGTCAAATGACCCTTAAATTGTTTCAATCAGGACCACTTTTATATATGTACATATATATATATATACATGTATATATGCATATATATGTACATGTATAATAGTGGTCCTGATGTATATATGTACATTTATATATGTAAATATACTGTATATACATTAGGGCTGCGAATCTTTGGGTGACCCACAATTCGATTCAATATCGATTCTTGGGGTCGCGATTCGATTATAAATCGATTTTTTTCGATTCAACGCGATTCTCGATTCAAAAACAAATTTTTTCCAATTCAAAACGATTCTGTATTCATTCAATACATAGGATTTCAGCAGGATCTACCCCAGTCTGCTGACATGCTGGCAGAGTAGTAGATTTAAAATATATTTTTTTTTATAATTGTAAAGGACAATGTTTTATCAAGTGATTGCAATAATATAAATTTGTTTTAACCATTAAACGAACCAAAAATATGACTTATTTCTTTGTGAAAACATTGGACACAGTGTGTTGTCAAGCTTATGAGATGTGATGCAAGTCTAAGCCACTGTGACACTATTGTTCTTTTTTTTTAATTTTTATAAATGTCTAATGATAATGTCAATGAGGGATTTTTAATCACTGCTATGCTATAGTTATAACTAATATTGATACTGTTGTTGATAATATTCATTCTTGTTTCACTACTTTTGGTTTGTTCTGTGTCGTGTTTGTGTCTCCTCAATTGCTCTGTTTATTGCAGTTCTGAGTGTTGCTGGGTCAGGTTTGGTTTTGGAATTGGATTGCATTGTTATGGTATTGCTGTGTATTGTTTTGTTGGATTGATTAAAAAAATCAACAACAAAATAAAAATTGATTTTTTAAAAATGAGAATCGATTCTGAATCGCACAACGTGAGAATCGCGATTCGAATTCGAATCGATTTTTTCCCACACCCCTAATATATATATATATATATATATATATATATATATATATATATATATATATATATATATATGTACAAACCCTGTTTCCATAAGAGTTGGGAAATTGTGTTAGATGTAAATATAAACGGAATACAATGATTTGCAAATCATTTTCAACCCATATTCAGTTGAATATGCTACAAAGACAACATAGTTGATGTTCAAACTGATAAACTTTTGTTGTTGCAAATAATCATTAACTTTAGAATTTGATGCCAGCAACACGTTGGGAAAGGTGGCAATAAATACTGATAAAGTTGAGGAATGCTCACCAAACACTTATTTGGAACATCCCACAGGTGTGCAGGTTAATTGGGAACAGGTGGGTGCCCTGATTGGGTATAAAAACAGCTTCCCAAAAAATGCTGTCTTTCACAAGAAAAGATGGGGTGAGGTACACCCCTTTGTCCACAACTGTGTGAGCAAATAGTCAAACAGTTTAAGAAGAAAGTTTCTCAAATAGCAATTGCAAGAAATTTAAGGATTTCAACATCTACGGTCCATAATATCATCAAAAGTTTCAGAGAATCTGGAGAAATCACTCCACGTAAGCGGCATGGCCGGAAACCAACATCGAATGACCGTGACCTTCGATCCCTCAGACGGCACTGTATCAAAAACCGACATCAACCTCTAAAGGATATCACCACATGGGCTCAGGAACACTTCAGAAAACCACTGTCACTAAACGCAGTTTGTCGCTACATCTGTAAGTGCAAGTTAAAGCTCTACTATGCAAAGCGAAAGCAATTTATCAACAACATCCAGAAATGTCGCCTGCTTCTCTGGGCCCGAGATCATCTAAGTTGGACTGATAAAAAGTGGAAAAGTGCTGTGTGGTCTGACGAGTCCACATTTCAAATTGTTTTTGGAAATATTCGACATCATGTCATCCAGACCAAAGGGGAAGCGAACCATCCAGACGGTTATAACGCAAAATTCAAAAGCCAGCATCTGTGATGGTATGGGGGTGCATTAGTGCCCAAGGCATGGGTAACTTACACATCTGTGAAGGCACCATTATTGCCGGTTTTCGAACAACATATGCTGCCGCCGTCTTTTTCATGGACGCCCCTGCTTATTTCAGCAAGACAATGCCAAGTCACACTCAGCACGTGTTACAACAGTGTGGCTTCGTAAAAAAAGAGTGTGGGTACTTTCCTGGCCCGCCTGCAGTCCAGACTTGTCTCTCATCGAAAATGTGTGGCGCATTATGAAGCTTAAAATACGACAGCGGAGACCCCGGACTGTTGAACGACTGAAGCTCTACATAAAACAAGAATGGGAAAGAATTCCACTTTAAATGCTACAACAATTAGTTTCCTCAGTTCCCAAACGTTTATTGAGTGTTGTTAAAAGAAAGGTGATGTAACACAGTGGTGAACATGCCCTTTACCAACTACTTTGGCACGTGTTGCAGCCATAAAATTCTAAGTTAATCATTATTTGCAAAAAAAATAAAGTTTATGACTTTAAGTATCAAATATCTTGTCTTTGTAGTGCATTCAACTGAATATGGGTTGAAAAGGATTTGCAAATCATTGTATTTCGTTTATATTTACATCTATCACAATTTCCCAACTCATACGGAAACGGGGTTTGTACGTGTTTATATATATTATATATATATATATATATATGTGTGTGTGTATGTGTATATAAGTGTTTATCTATCTATCTATCTATCTATCTATCTATCTATCTATCTATCTATCTATCTATCTATCTATCTATCTATCTATCTATCTATCTATCTATCTATCTATCTATCTGTATATATAAATTATAAATATTTATGAAATTGCACTTTTAACATATGCATTAATAAGAATAATGTCAGTGTATTTAAAGGACTCCATGCGTTTTCGGTTATCCCGCCATCCATTTTCTACCACTTGTCCCTGTCAGGGACGCGTGGGTGTGCTGGTGCCTATCCCACCTGCATTCACGCGGAAGGCGGGGTACATCCAGGACAAGTGGCCACCTCATTGCAGGGCCAACACGGATAGACAGACAACATTCTCACTCACATTTACACACTAGGGCCAATTTAGTGTTGCCAATCAACCTATCCCCAGGTGCATGTCTTTGGAGGTGGGAGGAATCCGGAGTACCCGGAGGGAACCCACGCAGTCACGGGTAGAACTCAGAACAGTCACGGGTTCATACTCCACACAGAAAGCTGAATTATGTCAATTTTTAGTAGTTACACTCAATAAAAGATCAATCAAAGCTGTGGAATATAAATAAAATCTTTTTTCCGATTGATTTAATCAATTAATTCTTGCAGCCTTACTACAAACGTTGTCTGCATTGTTACAATTAGTTATAGCGGCAAGAGCTTGACACTGGAACAGATTATTCCTTATTTCTTATGGCAAAACAAATTGTATTTACTTTATTTGTATATTTTGCCTTTGTGTTGCTGTGTGTGAAAGTCTTGCTTTTATTCCAATTGTTTATTTTTCTGTCTTCTCCACACCGTGCCCCTCCCACGCAGGTGGCTGTATGGGAGGACGGCTTGCTCCATCTACGCCTTCTGCGGCATGCTGTTTGGCATCTGCAGCCTGACCACTCTCACCCTGCTCAGCGTGGTGTGCTTCATCAAAGTTTGTTATCCCTTCTACGGTAAGCCTTCAAAGTGGCCTCTGAAAGATTCACCGCTACGTCCCCTAAGTGGGCTGATTTGTTGATTCATCCCTAATCTGTCCACCGAGAGCTGCACATTAAACCTCTCTTTGATGACCTGCGAGACTGCATGCTGTATTCGATGACTTGTGATGTCGTGCAGTGGGGGGCCCTTTGTTTGAACCCGGGAAATGGGGTTTGTACAACTAGAGCAGGGGTAGGGAACCTATGGCTCTAGAGCCAGATGTGGCTCTTTCGATGACTGCATCTGGCTCTCGGATAAATCTGAGCTGACATTGCTTAACACGATAAGTAATGAAAAATTCCACTTGTTAAAAATAACGTTCAAAATATAAAACATTCCCGTGCATTTTTAATCCATCCACCCGTTTTCCAACGCACCTGTTCAAGAAGTTGCGTTAATGGTAAAAAGTTATTTATTTATTATTGGTTAGTGTGGGGCTTGCCCACCTGGGAGTTCCTCAGACCACCAAGCACCGACATGAGAGCCTGTTTCAGGGTTACAATATTGTTTTATTTTTCAATAAGTCTCTCAGTTGCTTCCCAGCAATTTTCTTTTTCTCTTCAGTTCTTGCTCTCACTCTGGCTCCAGCCCCAACCCCGTCTCTCCTCCTGGCTGCTGCTTATAACAGAGCGGCAGGTACGCACCTGTCGCTAATTTCGAGGCCGGTCCTGGCACCATCCTGCTTCGCTGCAGGCCCGCAGGCCACGCCCCCTTACAGTTAGCTTCAGGAATAACAATGTTATTACAAATAATACAATTCCTACTATACTCTAGAAATGTTCCTTAAAAATGCACGCGTTTAGTTGTGTTCAGTGAAAAAAAAAATATTATATGGCTCTTACGGAAACACATTTTAAAATATTTGGCTTCTTGGCTCTCTCAGCCAAAAAGGTTCCCGACACATGAACTAGAGGCACAGAAGGTTTTGCACAATTAATGTGTAATCAAGTCAACTGGCATTCAATGTGTCATCAGACTAGAGAAATACACAAATTTGTCTCTAAAGTGACTGTGTCGCTATATATTCCCCATTAAAGCAAGTCGATCATGGTTGTGCTTCAGGATGATAGCGGACTGAGGTGCCTCTTGATGGTGAATAAAGGGTTTCAAACTTGTTTTCATGGAGGGACATATTGCAGTTACGGCTGCCCTCAGAAGGCCATTTGTAACACGTAAATATAAAGATAAAATCCCTTTATGATGTAATAGCTCCTGCATTTGAATGTTGTACCATTTACTAACAGAAGGATGAAATCCATCCATCCATCCATCTATCCATTTTCTACCGCTTATTCCCTTTGGGGTCGCGGGGGGCGCTGGTGCCTATCTCAGCGACAATCGGGCGGAATCATTAGATTTTTATTCTTCCCCAAAAAAAAAAGGTTCAAATGATATAATAATTTAATATTTGATGCATGATCAGATAATATAACATTAAAATGTATGCATTTTCTCCTGTCAAAATTGAAAAAACAAATACATTTAGTAAGATGAAGTGCTTTATTGACGCACATTTACAGGTTTTGGCGTTCTTTCAATGGTGCTGGTTGACTTTCAGGTCATTTTAATTTTAATTACAGTGTTTCCTTTCATAACACTTTCACTCCGAATTTTGCAGCTTTGCTTTTTCGCAGTTTTTTTTTATTTTTTATTAAATGTTTAAAAACATCTCTCTCTTTTGCGTTTCATTATGGCCTATTATTAGTCAAATTAATAAAATGTTGATGTAATTTTGGCTAAAGAAAAAAAGGCTAAATGGACTTAAAATAACAAATGTAAGGTGCTGTACTGTATTAGACAGCAAATCATCTTTGCAGAAGTTGCATTATTTTTTATACATTAGTGTTTTTGTGTTTAAGAAGTGTGTGTGTGTGTGTGTGTGTGTGTGTGTGAGTGAGAGTCTATTACTATATGCCTTAAGTATGTCTTATATGTATGACAGCAAGGTATATGTATTATTTTCTATTATATTGACTATATTTACAAGAGTAAAGTTGACTATGTGGTGTTATTTCATCTGGAGGGTTGTAATGTATACAAAATACATAAGGATACTTTATGCTCTAACTATGAAAATATTTGATTAATAAATAAGAATTCCTACTTTGCAGAAATTCACTTGTCACGGTCTGGTCTGAAGCCATTTAACCGCGATAAACAAGGGACAACTGTAGTTGGAAGGCTGAAAAAAATAACGTTTTTCCACTACAGCACAATTTCCTTTCGAAGCTGTATTCATCAGTGTGGAAAAAGGATTTTCGAACATTGAAAAGGAGAAATGTATAACAATGAATAAGAAAGTTGTTTTTTCGTGTTAAACTTTATTTTTGTTTATTAAAACCAAATAACCAGCAAGAGCATCTGGTGTCAAAGCTGCGGCCCTTCTCCCACTGTTCCATCCACCCGTTGTACCTCATGGGCTTAAGGGAAACTGCCCTTTGTTTGGAATTTTGCCTATCATTCTTACTCCTTATGTAAGACAATAACATGTGTTAATATGTTTTTCTTTTTTATGCATTCAAACTCGTAAATAAATGTGAGTAAAAGTCTGCTTACAATGGAGTCTTTGGGAATCGCTCTATTCTGCCTGTAAAAAACATCCAAACACCTCCATCAAGGTTTCATATACACTAAGTATATATGTAATGTAGTAACAAACATATTTATAATAACATGTCATATTGACGTATTTTGATCATTTCAAGCATGTGGTGGCGTATTAATTATAAAAACGCACTGCAACGTTCGCTTTTTCCTTCAACAGCACTGATTACTACTCACTGTTCAACTTCATGAGAACCAACAAACATAAAACATCACTTACTGTACAATGTCTGCTCTCATTGGGATGCCGACTGTTAGGATGTTGATATATTCCCAATTTGATAAAAAATGACTCATAATCCTTGCAAAGAGTTAAAAAAAAAAAAAAAAAAAGGTTTGGCGCGTGGAAGCAAGCGTCTTAGTGCCTTTCTTCCATTTCTGGGTATACATTTCCAAATTATGTCATTATCTTTTTACTACCTAGGTGGGTGGCTATATTTGTGATCTAGAATTAACTTTCACGAGCACCGAGGCGAGAAAGCAGCTCAACAACTGATGATGTCAATAGAGCTACTCAAGTTAGTTAGCGCTCTGTGATCACATCGCTGCTATGAATAGTTCTTCAGCATTTATAACAACAATATCACTAATACTTGGTTAATGTTCAAGTCACAGAATGTAAAGGGAGTATTGTTGGCGCTCTTTGGATGGTTATGTAGAGCAGTGTTTTCCAACCTTTTCTGAGCCATGGCCCATTTTTTTCATTGAAAAAAAAGCGGAGGCACACCACCAGCAGAAAACATTAAAAAATTTAACTCAGCAGCCGATATTGACAGTAAAAAGTCCTTCTCGCAATTTTTGGATATAAATAACCATAACCAAACATGCATCACTATAGAACTTGTCTCAAAGTAGGTGTGGCGCAGTGGAAGAGTGGCCGTGCGCAACCCGAGGGGCCCTGGTTCAAATCCCACCTAGTACCAACCTCGTCACGTCCGTTGTCTCCTGAGCAAGACACTTCACCCTTGCTCCTGATGGGTGCTGGTTAGCGCCTTGCATGGCAGCTCCCTCCATCAGTGTGTGAATGTGTGTGTGAATGGGTAAATGTGGAAGTAGTGTCAAAGCGCTTTGAGTACCTTGAAGGTAGAAAAGCGCTATACAAGTACAACCCATTTATCATTTATTTACTGTCATGACCTGTCACATAACGCCATGACTTATTTTGAGTTTTTTGGTGTTTTCCTGTGTGTAGTGTTTCAGTTCTTGTCTGGTGTTCCTATTTTGGTGTTGATTGTCAAGGCATGTACTTACTTTGTGGACGCGGTCTGCTCCACCCGCTGTAAGTCTTTGCTGTCGTCCAGCATTGTGTTTTTGTTTACTTTGCAGCCAGTTCAGTTTTAGCTTTGTTTTGCATAGCCATCCTTAAGCTTCAATGCCTATTCTTAGCGGCACTTGCCTTATGTTTATTTTTGGTTTCAGCGTTAGATACCTTTTTACCTGCGAACTATCGACGCCGTTCCCGACATCTACAAAGCAATTAACTACCTGCTGCCACCTACTGATATGGTAGAGTATTAATTGGTTACTCTGCAAAGCTCTAGACTGCACAGACACTCAACAATGACACATTTGCGGATTATGATTACTGGTTCGCAAAATATTTTTTTCAACCTGATTAGGTGAAATTACATAATCTCCCACGGCACACCAAACACTATCTCACGGTACACTAGTGTGCAGCGGTATAGTGGTTGAAAAACACTGATCTAGAGGGTATAATGGGCAGAATAGCGGACCTCCCATTGACTCCACTTTAAGCAGACTTTTATTTACATTTATCAATGGATTAGAATGCAGTTAAAAAAATAAATCTGTCCTCTTGTGTTTGGTAAAATTCCCCAAAAATGTATTTCACCGTTAAGCAAAGGTGTGGAGTGAGGGTATGTGTGTGGCAGTCTATGGTCCATGGTGCCTGTTATATGTCAATAGGCCTGGAGTCGCTTTGCAAGCATTGCGAACAGAGTTTAACTCCCCAGGTGTTGTTGAAGAAGAAAGAAAGGATTTGCCATGGACATTTGAGTCAGTGGAATTGTAGAAAAAGATTGTTTCATAGGCGAGCAGACACAATCAAATGGTTCTGATCTTTGTATATTCTGGCTCTCAAGTTGATCAACCTTTGAATTTCAGAAAGCCTCTCCATGATGTTATCCGTTTTGTAAATGATCGCCTCAGTCTGTGCCCACAGCTCTCACTGTCTAGATTTTGGGCTCCTTGAACGACTGCCATCGTCTTCCAAATTTGTTGATAGACCAAAACAATTTGTCGTCCAATCAGCAGTTGCCCTGTGATCACAGTTCCAAACAGATAGATATCGTCCACGTCCTCGACTGGAAGCACGGACAGGCAAGTTCCACCAAATCTCTTATCTTGTCAATTAGGTTGAGAGTCCAGTTTATCAATTCCATCTTAGATGTTTGGATTTTGGAGAACAGCCCAGAAAAAGAGGCTCTTAACCTACTCAGTGGCCAAGTGGTTAGAGTGTCCGCCCTGAAATTGGTAGGTTGTGAGTTCAAACCCCGGCCGAGTCATACCAGAGACTATAAAAAAATGGGACCCATTACCTCCCTGCTTGGCACTCAGCATCAGGGGTTGGAATTGGGGATTTAATCACCAAAAATGATTCTTGGGCACGGCACCGCTGCTGCCCACTGCTCCCCTCACCTCCCAAGGGGTGAACAAATGCAGAGGACACATTTCACCACACTTAGTGTGTGTGTGTGTGTGTGTGTGTGTGTGTGTGTGTGTGACAATCATTGGTACTTTAACTTTAACTTTAGATAAGATAGGGCAAGGGCAGATGTAGAGAGGAAGGGAGTGAGACCGCCTTTGCTTAGATCCATTTTATGCGAAAGCGAAAACCTGGAAATAATGTGTCAATAAAGTACTATTTATCAGCCCATGCAACAAATGTCAGTACATACCGTATTACAATTTTTTAGTAAAAATAAATACTTGAATACCTGCTTTTCACCTTGACTTATGATTTCAAACCAAGGGAGTCATTCATTTGTGCATAAAAAATATTCAAACACATAGGCAATTGTGAGCAATTATACATTTATTTTCATTCGGCTCGGTTGGTAGATTGGCCAGCAACCCTAAGGGTTCCTGGTTCAATCCCCGCCGTCTGCCATTATAGTCATGTCCGTTGTGTCCTCGAGCAAGACAATTCACCCTTGCTCCTGAAAGGCCGTGGTTAGGGCCTTGCATGGCAGCTCCCGCCATCAGTGTATGAATGTGTGTGTGAATGGGTGAATGTGGAAATAGTGTCAAAGCGCTTTGAGTACCTTGAAGGTAGAAAAGGGCTATACAAGTATGACCCATTTACCATACATATTTACTGCCCTCAATAAAAAGGAATTTGCCACCACCATAATAAACAACTGAAATGTATGCCTCAATTAGAAAAACTATCACAGCAACACAAAACATTTCATCTTAATTAAAATGTATTTTAAGACTCTCGTGGGAGTTTTCACTGGTCAAACCAAAATCAAATGTAACTTTATGGATTATGGAGACTTTGATACTAATGCAGTATTACTGACATGAAAACTACCAGTGCACTGAAATGCTAGAATACAAACCCCGTTTCCATATGAGTTGGGAAATTGTGTTGGATGTAAATATAAACAAAGACATGCACCTGGGGATAAGTTGATTGGCAACACTAAATTGGCCCTAGTGTGTGAATGTGAGTGTGAATGTTGTCTGTCTATCTGTGTTGGCCCTGCGATGAGGTGGCGACTTGTCCAGGGTGTACCCCGCCTTCCGCGCCAGCACCCCCCGCGACCCCAAAAGGGAATAAGCGGTAAGAAATGGATGGATGGATGGATAAACAGAATACAATGATTTGCAAATCCTTTTCAACCCATATTCAGTTGAATGCACTACAAAGACAAGATATTTGATGTTCAAACTCATAAACTTTTTTTTTTTTTTTGTAAATAATAAACTTAGAATTTCATGGCTGCAACACGTGCCAAAGTAGTTGGGAAAGGGCATGTTCACCACTGTGTTACATCACCTTTTCTTTTAACAACACTCCATAAACGTTTGGGATGAGGAAACAAATTGTTGAAGCTTTGAAAGTGGAATTCTTTCCCATTCTTGTTTTACGTAGAGCTTCAGTCGTTCAACAGTCCGGGGTCACCGCTGTCGTATTTTACGCTTCATAATGCACCACACATTTTCGATGGAAGACAGGTCTGGACTGCAGGCGGGCCAGGAAAGTACCCGCACTCTTTTTTTTTTTTACGAAGCCATGCTGTTGTAACACGTGCTGAATGTGGCTTGGCATTGTCTTGCTGAAATAAGCACGGGCGTCCATGAAAAAGACGGCCCTTAGATGGCAGCATATGTTGTTCCAAAACCTGTATGGACCTTTCAGCATTAACGGTGCCTTCACAGATGTGTAAGTTACCCATGCCTTGGGCACTAATGCACCCCCATACCATCACAGATGCTGGCTTTTGAACTTTGCGTCGATAACAGTCTGGATGGTTCGCTACCCCTTTGGTCCGGATGACACGATGTCGAATATTTCCAAAAACAATTTAAAATGTGGACTCGTCAACCACAGAACACTTCCACTTTGCATCAGTCCATCTTAGATGATCTCAGATGTTGTTGATAAATGGCTTTTGCTTTGCATAGTAGAGCTTTAACTTGCACTTACAGATGTAGCGACAAACTGTATTTAGTGACAGTGGTTTTCTGAAGTGTTCCTGAGCCCATGTGGTGATATCCTTTAGAGATTGATGTCGGTTTTTGATACAGTGCCATCTGACGTCATTCAATGTTGGTTTCCGGCCATGCCGCTTACGTGGAGTGATTTCTCCAGATTCTCTGAACCTTTTGATGATATTATGGACTGTAGATGTTGAAATCCCTAAATTTCTTGCAATTGTACTTTGAGAAACGTTGTTCTTAAACTGTTTGACTATTTGCTCACGCAGTTGTCGACAAAGGGGTGTACCTCGCCCCATCATTTCTTGTGAAAGACTGAGCATTTTTTGGGAAGCTGTTTTTATACCCAATCATGGCACCCACCTGGTCCCAATTAGTCTGCACACCTGTGGGATGTTCCAAATAAGGGTTTGATGAGCGTCCCTAAACTTTATCAATATTTATTGCCATCTTTCCCAACATTTTGTCACAAATGGCTAGCATCAAATTCTAAAGTTAATGATTATTTGCAAAAAAAAAGTTTATCAGTTTGAACA
Source organism: Nerophis ophidion (assembly GCF_033978795.1). NCBI lineage: Eukaryota > Metazoa > Chordata > Actinopteri > Syngnathiformes > Syngnathidae > Nerophis > Nerophis ophidion. The sequence goes on along the minus strand of NC_084624.1, from coordinate 26,092,723 downwards.
TCAAATATGATGTTTTTGTAGCGTATTCAACTGAATATGGGTTGAAAATGATTTGCAAATCCTTGTATTTGTTTATATTTACATCTAACACAATTTTCCAACTCATATGGAAATGGGGTTTGTACATACACTCATGGAATATGGATCATATACTATTCTATACCATGCAGGAAGCTTAAAATAAAATACGCAAATTGAAATATGAAACCGAAAAAATAATGTATTACATCAATGACCATTGATGCATAGCTTTGATAGTTTTTCTTTTATTTCAATGATATATTACACAATGCAGCAATTTCATATATATATATATATATATATATATATATATATATATATATATATATATATATATATATATATATATATAATATCTTTTTTTTAAACCCGCATCGTGTAATAACTTTTGCAATATTTAATAAGTAATTGCAAAATGTGTTCAATTCTATTACAAAATGTGACGAATCATTACATAATGAGGTGAAAATGAATTACATTATAACATAATGCGTTATTGCACACACACAAAAAAAGGCTAAACCTACTTTGTTGCCTGTTACATGGTAGCGCCATTATTAAACCTCAAAGTTTGACACCTTATGTCAAACTTGAAATTTCTCACACCGCTCAATGCCCTATGCAAAACACCCCTTTTATAAAAAGTTAACAAAATTGATTAAAAAAATCAAGGAAAAGTATTTGTAGGGTGATAAGTCATTGAGCATTTGTCAAATAATGATATAATTTTGAGGGTATCCGTTTCACATGTATTCTGCCATGTTTTCCAAAGCCTTTTAAGCATAACCGTCAGGGGGCGCCACAAATCATTGATCACTAATTATTCTATTGTCATCAATCATAGGAAACCGATTCAACAACTTCCATGGCCGCCTACTCATCTCCTGTGCTTGGGTCTTTGCGCTGTTGTTTGCCTGCTGCCCACTGGTCCACTGGGGAGAATACGGGCCAGAACCTTACGGTACGGCCTGCTGCCTCGACTGGCGCCTGTCCAATCGGCTCCCGACGGCACGCTCCTACATAGTGGTGCTGTTCTTCTTCTGCTACATCCTCCCGTGCTGCGTCATCCTGGCGTCCTACATGGGAATTCTGGCCACGGTGCACGCGTCGCACAAGACCATGGAGCGGCACGCCTCCAGGCAGGCGCACATGAGCAGCATCCAGATCATCATTGTCAAGGTAAACGTCTCACTGTGTGACCAGTCAATCAGGTCAGGTGATAAAATACGAGACACAACAGTTGGTGACCTCAATGAATTCTTATTAGCTCTGGATTGTGATGGAAGAGAGTTTGTAGTGCTGTTTATGCTAATATATTGTCAGTTGGGGTACCTTGTGGTTGCATACAACCATGCATTTCTAATCATTTTAAAAGCAACATGTGTCTATAGAGCCTTTTAGGACAGGATAGGATATACTTTATTCATCCCACACTGGGGAAATGAGCCCCAATGAAGAAAAAAATATCTTACTCACTATTTTCACCCACTTTTAAAAGAAAAGGTCCTCAAACTGCCGCTTTTAAAGTTCTGGGTTTTCATGGCATCATTAAGAAAAAACCTTCATTGATATGATACAGGCTAATCTGGGGCACTAAACAGTATTTTACTTTCACAATGTTTTATAACACTTTTCATTATTTAATTAATGCATATTTTGTACTAAAACAATTTTATGGGATAGTACCGTATTTTTTAGACTATAGAGCGCACTTACAATCCTTTAATTTTATCAAAAATCGACAGCCCAATAACCCGGTACGTCTAATATACGGCATAATTCTGGTTGTGCTTACCAACCTCGAAGCAATGTTTATGGGTACATCGTGTAATGATAAGTGTGGCCAGTAGATGGCAGTCACACATAATATATACGTGTAAACTGTAAGATGACACCAGTAAACAACACCAAAACTTTAAATGTTCCATTGAGAATATAGAACATTACACACGGTGCTCAAAAATCTGTCAGTGTTTTTAGTATGACTTTAGTAAGCTATTAAACCGCACCGCTTGATTGATTGTTGGTGTATTGAACATACGAGCATTACTATGGTGTGTATAAGGACCACAAAATGGCACCCATTAGCAGACATATTACTTGGCGTTTTGTTTCGCAATATTATGCAAATCCATTTTTTCTTACCTTCTGGTACCTGCTGATGTGTATTTGGAATCTACGTAAGTCCTGAAAATGTGCTCGCGTCCGCCATTGTAATCAGTGGCGACACCGTAGTCATAAGCTTCTTCTTTTTCTCGACCTTCTTATGTGGCATTCACCGCTACACCACTACAACAAAGATGACTGGGAGAAGACGCTGTGGAAGGTGAGCCACGTAAGACTGTCAGAAAGCGACTTGAAGGTGATCTGTAAAACATAATCTATGCAACATTTTGACCAAAGAACCGCCATTACATGTTATGTAGACGACAAGGAAGTGTTTTCCATTTGGAAAAAAAAATCATATGACCCCTTTAATGCGCCTTTTGTATGAAAAAAGACTTGAATAAACCCGCTCTTCGGCAGTGCGCCTTTTTCATCCGATGTGCCCTATGGTCCAGAGAATACGGTAATTGTTAAAAAAAATTTTTGTGCGCAAAATATACATTTTTAACATTGTTAACCCTTGTGCACACCTAGGCCCCAAAATGGTCATTACGTGTTCCTTATGGGATATGATTTTTCAGTTTGAAGTTAGCAGAGTGGAATTTCACCAGGGAGTTTTTTTTATAGGTTTATTTGATTTATTTACAAAAAAAAAAAAAAAAAAAAAAGATTTTGGTTGCAAGTTGTTAGAAGAGGAGATGAACAACAAGGATACACAATATCTCTTAAGAACTCTTTCAGCCCCTGTATAACTGCTAGTTTAACAGGTTGTACCCATGCAATTTCACTATACTTTTTTTTTTTTAAATGAAAACCAAAGAAATAGCATTCTTGCCGATTGAAAAACAAAAAAATATTGTTTTGGTCTAATTGCGCCCCAACCCCACCAGATAGCGCCAGAAAACCATGAGACTAAGTTTTTGAGCGTTCTTGAGCGTAAATTAGTTAAACTGCCAATAAATAATCTTTATATATATATTAATGATGCGTGGATAGGCAATTATATCATCCGCAACCGCATCACCAAAGTCGTCATCCACCCGCCGTTCACCCGAACCAACATTTTATCAGAACCTTACCCGCCCGCCAACCGCCCGCTGAAATACACCAGAGGTCGGCCGCCTGTACCACTCACAGAGCTATTTAAATCTGTTTCACAGAATAATGAAGACATTTGGAGCCGCTAATGTTCTCGCGACTATCCAATAGTGTTCATCATGATGACAAGAATATGGGCGTGCTGTGAAGCCATTGCCTTTGACACCTTCAACAACATGTACGAACCAAATGTTAGTCCAGCAACATGTTGTGTGCAGCTTCCGAAATCACACGTACAAGATTGAAAGGCATACTGGGTGACACAGAGTACACTGATGGTTGTGATATAAACAACTTTAACACTTACTAATATGCGCCACGCTGTGAAGCCACACCAAACAAGATTGACAAACACATTTTGGAAGAACATCCTCACAGTAACACAACATAAACGCAACACAACAAATACCCAGAATCCTTTGTATCCGTGACACACCTGAATTTATTTTACACCCCAGCGCCCCCAACCCCGCCCACCTTACCGTTGCATGGGGGATGGAGGTGGTGGGGTTTGCTGCTAGCGGGGTGTATAAAATAGTCAGGAAGTTTCACGGACACAAATGATTCTGGGTATTTGTTGTGTTGCGTTTATGTTGTGTTACTGTGAGGATGTTCTCCCGAAATGTGTTTGTCAATCTTGTATTGTGTGGCTTCACAGCGTGGCACATATTACTAAGAGTGTTAAAATTGTTTATATCACAACCATTAGTGTACTTTGTGTCACCCAGTATGCCTTGCAGTCGTGTGCGTGTTGCTGCGGAAAGCACACACAACATGATGCTGGACTGACAAGCAGATCGTACATGTTGTAGAAGGCGACTAAGCCAATGGCTTCATAGCACGCCCTAATACTTATTAACTGGGTGACTGCCGGCAGTCATTCCAGAGAATATTAGCGTCTCCTATTGTCTTCTTTGCTTTAGGACACGGGTCTTAAATGGCTCTTTGAATGGCAAAGGATACCGATCCCAGAACCATGTTTATCAAATATTTCCGGATGGTTCAACCGCCACCCGCCCGAATTTAATTAAAATCAATTTTTTCGTCATGTCACCCGCCCGACTCCGCGGATGAGACCACAAACCGTGCATCTCTAATATATATATATATATATATATATATATATATATATATATATGACATGGCAGATATATTTAAATGACTTAGGTTAAGTCCTTTCATTCACATGGAGGAAATATCACTCTTTTCCTAGTGCATTATGATCGTTTGACCCATCACTTATGCTAGCTCTAACTGGAGTTTCCTGAATCTTCCCTTATCCTTCCTGTTTGCCAGTTTAACAACACCCACTCCTCTCTTTTTCTTCCTTCTTTGTCCTGAAAGCTAAGTGTCGCTGTCTGCATCGGTTTCTTCTTGGCCTGGAGTCCATACGCTCTGGTGTCCATGTGGGCGGCATTCGGAAACATCGAGAACATCTCTCCTCTGGCGTTCGCCATGCCGGCCATGTTTGCCAAGTCCTCCACCATTTACAACCCCATCATATATCTCACGCTGAGACCCAACTTCCGCCAGGAAATATGCAGGGATGCGGGTGCTCTGAGGAGCCGCCTGTGCTCCTGGTGCTGCTGTCAGCCTAAAGTCAGGGTGAGACTTCGATCGGTCCCAAAACGGAGCGACCGATTCCCTCCGCCTAGCTCTTCTACCCACCCTGCTACGATAGCCTTGAAAGGTCAGAAGGATGCGTTTGAATCCCCCACGCCGAGTCCTCAAGTGTTCAGTGTTACTAACGCCCCAGCTTGTGGAGAAGCGTCCCAGGAAAGGGCCCTTCTCCAAAGAGATAAACAAAAACATAAAAGCGGGAGCCACATGAGGTCTTTACTGTGCAAAATGTGCGCAAAAAGGACTGCAGATAATCTTCATAATGATTTGGAGATGGTTCCCAGCAAAGCCAAAGTGGCTTGGCCTTGATTTTCCCTCCAATATTACTAAAATATCTGGTTCTTCTGTGAAATATTGACAATTTTGTTCCGGCATGTACAATAAGCTCCATTACAGTCTTAACTGAAAGGGGACTGCACTTTTTTATTTTTTTAGGATTTTGCCTATCGTTCATAACCCTTATGAGAGACTGGTCTCTTTGGTTAGTCTTAGAAGACGATTCGCTGGATCTGACCAATCTAAGTCTAAGACTATATCTGATCAATCTAAGTCTATGAGCACGAACTGATGAAGCGGACTCCGATGAGTGGCGAAACGTCTTCTTAGATCACAGGTGTCAAAGTCAAGGCCCGCGGGCCAGATCTGGCCCTTCACGTCATTTTATATGGCCCGCAAAAGCCCGGAAATAATATGTGTCAAGAAAGTACCTTATTTTCTTTCTTTACATTCTTATTTTCTTACTAGAAGGTATTAGGTTTTTTTCTAGTTTGACAAGAAAAAAATAGTGTCCAATATTGCAACACATTATATTATCTAATTTTTTTGGTCAAAATCCAAATAAATACTTAAATATCTGCTTAACTTGTGACTTCGAAGCAAGCTATTCATCAAATTGTTCACTATAAAAATGATCAACAGCTTTTACGGTAAAATTTAGGGAGTTTTTTTTTTTACAGCATATTACTGCTTTAAGTTTTTTATTCTGTCGACTGAAAGGTTAGTTTGGTGGGGTTTTTTAATGTAAAATCCACGGTTGATGATTTTATGGTACTTTTTTGAATGATTGAGTGATACTTTTATTAGTAGATTGAACTGTTGCACAATTCAGTACATATTCTGTACAATTGACCACTAAATGATAACACCCCAATAAGTTTTTCAACTTGTTTAAATCGGGGTCCACGTTAATCAATTCATGGTACAAATATATACTATCAGCATAATACAGTCATCACACAGCTTAATCATCATAGTATCATCATTAATCATTATGGGACGGCGTGGCACAGTGGGAGAGTTGCCGTGCGCAACCCGAGGGTCCCTGGTTCAAATCCCACCTAGTACCAACCTCGTCACGTCCGTTGTGTCCTGAGCAAGACACTTCACCCTTGCTCCTGATGGGTGCTGGTTGGCGCCTTGCATGGCAGCTCCCTCCATCAGTGTGTGAATGTGTGTGTGAATGGGTAAATGTGGAAGTAGTGTCAAAGCGCTTTGAGTACCTTGACGGTAGAAAAGCGCTATACAAGTACAACCCATTTATCATTTATAGTATATACATTGAATTATTTACATTATTTACAATCCAGGGGGTGGGATGAGGAGCTTTGGTTGATATCAGTACTTCAGTCATCAACAATTGCATCAACAGAGAAATGGACATTGAAACAGTGTAGGTCTTACTTAGTAGGATATGTACAGTGACCAGAGAACATAGTGAGTTCAAATAGCATAAGAACAAGTATACACATTAGATTATTTATAATCCGGGGAGATGGGATGTGAATGGGGGAGGGTATTACTAAAGGGTTGAAGTTGCCTGGAGGTGTTATTTTAGAGTGGTTTTGAAGGAATATAGAGATGCACTTACTTTTACACCTGTTGGGAGTGCATTCCACATTGATGCGACATAGAAAGAGAATGAGTTGTTACCACATATTATTATGGTAAAAACTGGTAGGTGAGTTGCCAAAATAAAATTAAACAGGGGTACTGTATTTCTATTTACATTAATATGTTGTAAAAAAAAAACAAAAAAAAACACACCATATATTTTACAGTAAAAGTCTAACAAATAAGCTGCCATTTTTTTCTGTAAAAAACAATGGTAAAATCCACCAATTTTTTTTTAAAACTCTTTACAAAAAAAAATTAAATATTTAAATTAATAGGCAAATTCATTATTTATTTACTGTTACAAGCGGCCCTCTAATGGCAGCCATGACTGCGGTGTGGCCCTCAATGAAAACAAGTCTGACACACCTGTCTTAGACAGACCAAACAACCTGGTTGGAATCCATTGAATGCCCTGAGATTACAATGACCCACCTAATGAGAACATTCATAAACATAAAGAGACAAGAACACGTGTCTTTTTTTCTTATTTTTAGGATTTTAAAGAGGATAAAAAACTGTGTAAAAGATGCGGCTAATAGGAGTCAGCACCGTTGGAGCCTTCAAACCCCTCTAAGACAACTTCAAAACCCTACATCGTTTTTTATACATACTGCAAGTATGTATATAATGTTATACACATAATATAGAGCAGGGGTCACCAACCTTTTTGAAACCAAGAGCTACTTCTTGGGTACTGATTAATGCGAAGGGCTACCAGTTTGATTCACAAATAAATTGCCAGAAATAGCCAATTTGCTCAATTTACCTTTAATAAATAAATCTATATATATATATATATATATATATATATATATATATATATATATATATATATATATATGTATAAAATGGGTATTTCTGTCTGTCATTCCGTCGTACATGTTTTTCTTTTTACAAAAGGTTTATTGTAGATAATAAATGATGAAAAAAACACTTAATTGAACAGTTTAAATGAGGAGAAAACACGAAAAGAATGAAAATTACATTTTGAAACATAGTTTATCTTCAATTTCAACTCTTTAAAATTCAAAATTCTACCGAAAAATATGAAGAGAAAAACTAACTAATTCGAATCTTTTTGAAAAAATTAAAAAAATAATTTATGGAACATCATTAGTAATTTTTCCTGATTAAGATTAGTTGTAGAATTTTGATGAAATGTTTTAAATAGGTTAAAATCCAATCTGCACTTTGTTAGAATATATAACAAATTAGACCAAGCTATATTTCTAACAAAGACAAATCATTATTTCTTCTAGATTTTCCAAAACAAAAATGTTAAAAGAAATTCAAAAGACTTTGAAATAAGATTTAAATTTGATTCTAAAAATTTTCTAGATTTGCCAGAATAATTTTTTTGAATTTTAATTATAAGTTTGAAGAAATATTTCACAAATATTTTTCGTTGAAAAAACAGAAGCTAAAATGAAGAATTAAATTAAAATGTATTTATTATTCTTTACAATAAAAAAATAATTTAGTTGAACATTGATTTAAATTGTCAGGAAAGAAGAGGAAGGAATTTAAAAGGTAAAGAGGTATATGTGTTTAAAAATCCTAAAATTATTTTTAAGGTTGTATTTTTTTCTCTAAAATTGTCTTTCTGAAAGTTATAAGAAGCAAAGTAAAAAAAATAAATGAATTTATTTAAAAAAGTGAAGACCAAGTCTTTAAAATATTTTCTTGGATTTTCAAATTCTTTTTGAGTTTTGTCTCTCTTGGAATTAAAAATGTCGAGTAAAGCGAGACCATCTTGCTAGTAAATAAATAAAATGTAAAAAATAGAGGCAGCTCACTGGTAAGTGCTGCTATTTGAGCTATTTTTAGAAGAGGCCAGCGGGCGACTCATCTGGTCCTTACGGGCTACCTGGTGCCCGCGGGTGACCCCTGATATAGAGTATAACATGGTCAATATTTACCATTTTTTGGTAATTTTATGCACAGGCAGAACTAAATCTTCTGCGTATTTATTTCCGTTTCCATAGCAACGCCCTTCTGACTTCCGGAATCAAATGCGAGTGTGTTTTCTAATCCTGGCGGACTTGGTAGTAGACAACGAAGATGACTATTTTTGGAAAAATGAGGATTCACAACCTTATCTTTTTGAAACTAAACATACGCAGGATGAACTGCTGCTTACAGAACGGAGCACAAAGAAGAGGGTGAAACGTTGGAGCAGACGGAAGACGAGAGAGTGAAGCATGGTCAGGCTGAAAATCTGGAACTTTTAGGCCAAGCTATGCAGAATTAATGGAGTGCTTACCCAAATCAACTGGAAACATCCCCGACCATCTTGACCAAACAGACAACTGTCCAAGTGAGTCACAATACTATTGATCATGATACTTGCAGCACATCACTGTACATACACTGTCTGGCTAGTTGTGTACAAACAAAACATGAAACAATACTTTACAGATAGTGTAATATGATTGTTAGTTTTTCAGTCAATACAGAGTGGTGTCTTATCACATCGTGTTTATTATTAACTCAAATGCGTTTCGTGCTTATGTAGAAGCTAGCTTATCTCTCGCCGTAGTTAGCTATTACGGCTGATATTGTAGCACGCTGATGTGTTAGTATGCTAGAAAAAAAGGAGTTCCTCTGTGTTTTCTCCTACAATAACAATGTTACTACAGCTTGGTCATTATACAGGTTACGGAACGTAAATGATGTATTGTTGATGGTTTTCCAATGCATTTTTAAAGTGATTTAGAAGTAGAATTGATTGCTACCATTAGCTGCATGGCTAGCTACCAAGAACAAGCCAAATTTTACACGTTAGAAAGGCTTCTTGTGTCTCATAATGATTGTCAGCGACAATTCCCCAAAAAGTGCAGTTCTTCTTTAAATACGCAAATCTTAAAAATATACAATCTTGAAGCACGGTTTCTGTGTGACGTGTGATTGACCTTTGGCCCACAGTCAGAGAGGATAGGCTCAAACTTCAAGCACATGCATCATTTTATGTAAATAGTGAAGAACATTATTTTCCTTTGGAACAGAACATAATGGTAATAAAAATGATTGCCCATGCATGACAACACTTGAATGTGCATCATTGTATATAAAAGGTTCCAGCCCTCCAACAACAATCATCCAACTGCGGCCACAAATGGGTGTTCTTGTGCTGGTGAGGGTTTCCATATTCGCTAACTGGAACATCTGTCCAGAGCAGGGGTCACCAACCTTTTTGAAACCAAGAGCTGCTTCTTGGGTACTAATTCATGCGAAGGGCTACCAGTTTGATACACACTCAAATAAATTGCCAGAAATAGCCAATTTGCTCAATTTACCTTTAATTAATACATCTATATATATTAAAAAATGGGTATTTCTGTATTTCTGTCTGTCATTTCGTCGTACATTTTTTTTCCTTTTAGGGAAGGTTTTTTGTAGAAAATAAATGATGAAAAAACACTTAATTGAACGGTTTAAAAGAGGTGAAAACAGGAAAAAAATTAATATTAAATTTTGAAACAGTTTATCTTCAAATTCGACTCTTTAAAATTCAAAATTCAACCGAAAAAAAGAAGACAAAAACTAGCTAATTCGAATCTTTTTGAAAAAAAAAATAAACATTTTTATGGAACATCGACCCCAAAGGGAATAAGCGGTAGAAAATGGATGGATGGATTGATCATTAGTATTTTTTCCTGATTAAGATTAATTTTAGAATTTTGATGACATATTTTAAATAGGTTAAAATCCAATCTGCACTTTGTTAGAATATATAACAAATTGGACCATGCTATATTTCTAACAAAGACAAATCATTATTTCTTCTAGATTTTCCAGAACAAAAATTTTAAAAGAAATTCAAAAGACTTTGAATTAAGATTTAAATTTGATTCTACAGATTTTCTAGATTTGCCAGAATAATTTTTTAGAATTTCAATCATAATAAGTTTGAAAAAATATTTCACAAATATTCTTCGTCGAAAAAAAAAAGCTAAAATGAAGAATTAAATTAAAATGTATTTATTATTCTTTACAATAATTTTTTTTTTTACTTGAACATTGATTAAAATTGTCAGGAAAGAAGAGGAAGGAATTTAAAAGGTAAAAAGGTATATGTGTTTAAAAATCATAAAATAATTTTTAAGGTTGTATTTTTTCTCTAAAATTGTCTTTCTGAAAGTTATAAGAAGCAAGTAAAAAAAATTATGAATTTATTTAAACAAGTGAAAACCAAGTCTTTAAAATATTTTCTTGGATTTTCAAATTCTATTTGAGTTTTGTCTCTCTTAGAATTAAAAATGTCGAGCAAAGCGAGACCAGCTTGCTAGTAAATGAATACAATTTTAAAAATAGAGGCAGCTCACTGGTAAGTGCTGCTATTTGAGCTATTTTTAGAACAGGCCAGTGGGCGACTCATCTGGTCCTTACGGGCCACCTGGTGCCTGCGGGCACCGCGTTGGTGACCCCTGGTCCAGAGTTTCAAAATAAGATATTCAGTCTGTACAGGTTCCACAGAACTAATGTAGCACCAACTAACTCAGCCATCTAAAACCAAAAACACAGACTGCTGTTTTTATGGTACAAAAAAAAAAAAAAAAGGTGCCTCAGTTGGCAGAATTTTACCGTAAAATTTAGATTTGTTTTTTTTACTGTACATAAAAAACTGCAATTTAACAGTAACATTTTGGCACCTGAGCTGCCAGTTTGTTTTTTTTACCGCAAATCAACAACTGTAGATTTTTCAGTGTATGCCAAAACGAAACACATTTATTACAGTAAAAAAAAGTAGTTTTTTTTTTCATTTAGAGAAAAATGCTGGAAAAACAACAGTAAATTTCAGAATTTTACCATGAAATCTATTGATACTTTTACATTGCACAATTTGATGGATAACTTGCTTTGAAATCTTTATTAGTCCATCCATTCATTCATCCATTCATTTTCTACTGTTTGTCCCTATTTATTTCTATTTTTAAAATGGTTAGAATGTTTGGGAATATATTATTGCATAAGTAGACAATATTTAACATAATTAACATAATTTGCGATTACATAGAGTACATCCATCCCGAAGACGGATTTAGATGGAAAATGCGAGACTACTGGTCTGGGTAAGGAGTCAGTTAAATTAGAACAAGTTTTTTCTGCTTTGAGTGTTTCAGAGTTGGACATGTGTCTTACTGAGGTGGCTAACTATGATGCGTGCAGTTTATCAAAGCAACAAACAAACAATCGGAAAATCCCCGTTACTGAGGTGGCTAACCATGATGCGTGCAGTTTATCAAAGCAACAATCAAACAATCGGAAAATTCCTGTCGTATCAATTTCTAGATATGGTCGTAATTATACTGAATGCACTGGGCATAATAAACACAACATTTTCAATATTGCTACTACGGATAATTTGATCAAAAATTCCCTGAAACAGCCCACTACCTATAATATAGGTTTTTTAAACATAAGATCATTGTCTCCCAAAACGTTATTAGTTAATGATATTATCAGAGACAACAATCTTAACGTCATCGGTCTCAGCGAAACCTGGCTTAAACCAAACGACTTTTTTGCGCTAAATGAGGCATGTCCTCCTAACTTTACACATGCGCATATTGCCCGTCCGCTTAAAAGGGGTGGGGGGGTCGCACTAATATACAACGAAAACTTTAACCTTAGTCCTAACATAAATAATAAATATAAATCGTTTGAGGTGCTTACTATGAGGTCTGTCACACCGCTGCCTCTACACCTGGCTGTTATCTACCGCCCCCCAGGGCCCTATTCGGACTTTATCAATGAATTCTCAGAGTTCGTTGCTGATCTAGTGACACATGCCGATAATATAATCATAATGGGGGACTTTAATATCCATATGAATACCCCATCGGACCCCCCGTGCGTAGCGCTCCAGACTTTAATTGATAGCTGTGGTCTCACACAAATAATAAATGAACCCACGCATCGCAACGGTAATATGATAGACCTAGTGCTTGTCAGGGGTATCACCATTTCCAAAGTTACGATACTCCCGTATACTAAAGTATTGTCCGATCATTACCTTATAAAATTCGAGGTTCAGACGCATGTTCGTCAAACTAATAATAATAATAACTGCTATAGCAGCCGCAACATTAATGCTGCCACAACGACAACTCTTGCTGACCTACTGCCCTCGGTAATGGCACCATTCCCAAAGTATGTGGGCTCTATTGATAACCTCACTAACAACTTTAACGACGCCCTGCGCGAAACCATTGATAACATAGCACCGCTAAAGTTAAAAAAGGCTCCAAAAAAGCGCACCCCGTGGTTTACAGAAGAAACTAGAGCTCAGAAATTATTATGTAGAAAGCTGGAACGCAAATGGCGCACGACTAAACTTGAGGTGCACCATCAAGCATGGAGTGATGGTTTAATAACTTATAAACGCATGCTTACCTTAGCTAAAGCTAAATATTACTCAAATCTCATCCACCGTAATAAAAACGATCCTAAATTTTTGTTTAGTACGGTAGCATCGCTAACCCAACAAGGGACCCCTTCCAGTAGCTCAACCCACTCAGCTGATGACTTTATGCAATTCTTTAGTAAGAAAATTGAAGTCATTAGAAAGGAGATTAAAGACAATGCGTCCCAGCTACAACTGGGTTCTATTAACACTGATACGATGGTATACACGGTGGATACTGCCCTCCAAAATAGTTTCTCTCGTTTTGAGGAAATAACATTAGAGGAATTGTTACAACGTGTAAATGGAATAAAACAGACAACATGTTTACTTGACCCTCTTCCTGGGAAACTGATCAAGGAGCTCTTTGTATTATTAGGTCCATCAGTGCTAAATATTATAAACTTATCACTCTCCTCGGGCACTGTTCCCCTAGCATTCAAAAAAGCGGTTATTCATCCTCTTCTTAAAAGACCTAACCTCGATCCTGACCTCATGGTAAACTACCGACCGGTGTCTCACCTTCCCTTTATTTCAAAAATCCTCGAAAAAATTGTTGCGGAGCAGTTAAATGAACACTTAGCGTCTAACAATCTATGTGAAACCTTTCAATCCGGTTTCAGGGCAAATCACTCCACGGAGACAGCCCTCGCAAAAATGACTAATGATCTATTGCTAACGATGGATTCTGATGCGTCATCTATGTTGCTGCTCCTCGATCTTAGCGCTGCTTTCGATACCGTCGATCATAATATTTTATTAGAACGTATCAAAACACGAATTGGTATGTCAGACTTTGGCCTGTCTTGGTTTAACTCTTATCTTACTGATAGGATGCAGTGTGTCTCCCATAACAATGTGACCTCGGACTACGTTAAGGTAACGTGTGGAGTTCCCCAGGGTTCGGTCCTTGGCCCTGCACTCTTCAGCATCTACATGCTGCCGCTAGGTGACATCATACGCAAATACGGTATTAGCTTTCACTGTTATGCTGATGACACCCAACTCTACATGCCCCTAAAGCTGACCAACACGCCGGATTGTAGTCAGTTGGAGGCGTGTCTTAATGAAATTAAACAATGGTTGTCCGCTAACTTTTTGCAACTCAACGCCAAAAAAACGGAAATGCTGATTATCGGTCCTGCTAGACACCGAACTCTATTTAATAATACAACTCTAACGTTTGACAACCAAACAATTAAACAAGGCGACACGGTAAAGAATCTGGGTATTATCTTCGACCCAACTCTCTCCTGTGAGGCACACATTAAAAGCGTTACTAAAACGGCCTTCTTTCATCTCCGTAATATCGCTAAAATTCGCTCCATTCTGTCCACTAAAGACGCTGAGATCATTATCCATGCGTTTGTTACGTCTCGCCTCGACTACTGTAACGTATTATTTTCGGGTCTCCCCATGTCTAGCATTAAAAGATTACAGTTGGTACAAAATGCGGCTGCTAGACTTTTGACAAGAACAAGAAAGTTTGATCACATTACGCCTGTACTGGCTCACCTGCACTGGCTTCCTGTGCACTTAAGATGTGACTTTAAGGTTTTACTACTTACGTATAAAATACTACACGGTCTAGCTCCATCCTATCTTGCCGATTGTATTGTACCATATGTCCCGGCAAGAAATCTGCGTTCAAAGGACTCCGGCTTGTTAGTGATTCCCAAAGCCCAAAAAAAGTCTGCGGGCTATAGAGCGTTTTCCGTTCGGGCTCCAGTACTCTGGAATGCCCTCCCGGTAACAGTTCGAGATGCCACCTCAGTAGAAGCATTTAAGTCGTCCCTTAAAACTCATTTGTATACTCTAGCCTTTAAATAGACTCCCTTTTTAGACCAGTTGATCTGCCGTTTCTTTTCTTTTTCTTCTATGTCCCACTCTCCCTTGTGGAGGGGGTCCGGTCCGATCCGGTGGCCATGTACTGCTTGCCTGTGTATCGGCTGGGGACATCTCTGCGATGCTGATCCGCCTCCGCTTGGGATGGTTTCCTGCTGGCTCCGCTGTGAACGGGACTCTCGCTGCTGTGTTGGATCCGCTTTGGACTGGACTCTCGCGACTGTGTTGGATCCATTGTGGATTGAACTTTCACAGTATCATGTTAGACCCGCTCGACATCCATTGCTTTCCTCCTCTCTAAGGTTCTCATAGTCATCATTGTCACCGACGTCCCACTGGGTCATTATTGTCACCGATGTCCCACTGGGTGTGAGTTTTCCTTGCCCTTATGTGGGCCTACCGAGGATGTCGTGGTGGTTTGTGCAGCCCTTTGAGACACTGGTGATTTAGGGCTATATAAGTAAACATTGATTGATTGATTGATGTATTTTATTTGTCCCAAAATAGAATAAAAGAATAAATTTAATAAGAAAAGTTACAGTACTTTATTATCTACATTTGTGGTATCATCCAAAACTAATGTAAAGACAACAGAAGAATAAGTGATTATTACATTTTAACAAAAGTGTAGATAGAACATGTAGAAATAGAAAATAAGCAGGTATTAATAGTAAATGAACAAGTAGATTAATAATACATTTTTACAGCTTGTCTCTCATAATGTTGACAAAATAATAGAATGATAAATGACACAATATGTTACTGCATACAACAGCAAACTAATTAGGAGCCTTTGTTTGTTTACTGACTACTAAAAGACAAGTTGTTTGGTATGTTCACTATTTTATTTAAGGACAAAATTGTTCTTTGATTACAATAAGAAACATATATTTAAAATTTTTTGTTAAAATAAAGCCATCCATCCATCCATCTTCTTCCGGTTATCCAAGGTCGGCTCGCGGGGGTAGCAGCCTAAGAAGGGAAGCCCAGACTTCCCTCTCCCCAACCACTTCGTCCAGCTCTTCCCGGGGGATCCCGAGGCCTTCCCAGGCCAGCCGGGAGACATAGTCTTCCCAACATGTTCCTGGTTTTCCCCATGGCCTCCTACCGGTCGGACGTGGCCTGGACATCTCCCTAGGGAGGTGTTCGGGTGGCATCCTGACCAGATGCCCGAGCCACCTCATCTGGCTCCTCTTGACGTGGAGGAGCAGTGTCTTTACTTTGCGCTCCCTCCGGATGGCATAGCTTCTCACCCTATCTCTGAGGGAGAGCCCCGCCACCCGGCGGAGGAAACTCATTTCGGCCACCCGGCGGAGGAAACTCATTTCGGCCACCCGGCGGAGGAAACTCATTTCGGCCACTTGTCCTTTTGGTCATAACTCAAAGCTCATGACCATAGGTGAGGATGGGAACGTAGATCGACCGGGAAATTTATTTTTGTGTGGTCCCCTTTATTTGGAAAAGTATTAAACATTTTGGTACTGGCACCAAAATATTGTTATCGGGACAACCCTGTATAGGATCAGTATACTGGTCCGCGTATATGACACATACATAATACTGTAATTTGTTGTTGTGAGTTTACGGCCGTGGAATTATCCATTTGGTGTAATTAAGGCTTTTAATTAAACATTAAAGATAGTGGGTTTAACAGGTATTCTCATGCGTGTTCCTTTATGATAAACGTACACAGCATTCAACACTGAGTAAACCAGTGTTAGTATAATTTGCAACCGATTTGTGCGAAAAATTACACACCGTTTATCAAATGAATGTTTTCATACATAACAGATGCAACAAAGTGATTTACAGACTTATTCAACAGACAGACACACATACTGTATAGACTTTATTGATGTGTTTATCAGAATTTAACATTATTGAAACATTTTTTTTTTTTTTTATCACCCACCACTTGAATAAACTTGCCTGCTTTAGCTGCGAGAGATTCAACTTAAAAGGAGAGAGATACTGTAATTGTGCAAACATACATACAGTGAGTGTTTTTTAAAGTTTCCTGAAGGAATCAATAAAGTACTATCTATCTATCTACAGTGAATGTAGAAGGCAACATCTCTTGAAATAGTGCTGTGCGATATGGACAAAAAATATAGATCTTAATACAGGTTGTTTTATATTACGATAATATATATCATTATATAGTATTTTTTTCTTAAAATTCTCTACTGTATATATACACACACATTAAATTAATTATGAATCATCTTCTCTTTCCTTCTTTATTTATAACAAAATATTTGTATTGTTTTTTTTGATGGTCTTGTTCTTTTAACCTTTATATATATATATAAAAATATATGTTGTGAAGTGCCACCCCTTCTTGTACAGTGTAAAATATACTAGGTCATGTCATAGGAGAAGGCTCCTGTAATTTCTTAGTGTATGCGAGACTGCTTGTCATAGACGGTGCATTTAGACCAGTTTTTCTTGTTGGGCCGGAAACGTGCCCTGGAAGGCCGCCAAAAATTATGTTTTTCAACTGCAGTTTTAATGGGCTGCAGAGGTACTCAGTTGTAATACACTTTTCCACCACTTATGGCAGTAATAACAATCGCCAACAAACGGAAAAGTCATAGAAGTTTCTTAAGCGCAAGAATTATGACTAAATTAGTGAAACTGTGTTTTCTTTTTCACTTTAATTTTATTGACAGTGTAGTTAAGAAACCTTCATTATTAATTACTTATTCTACCACTACATAATTGTATTTAATAAATTGGTTATCAATTATTTATGAGCTCCTTATTATGCAGTAAATTTGTTTATTTATTTTTCTACACAGCCTGATTACAGCCTAAGATTTATGTGTTAAATAACACATGGTTTTATATCATTTGACAAGGTTGTAAACTTAAGTAGGATATATATAATTATTGAATACGATTTAAATCAAGAGTACAATTACTGATTCAGTAGTAATATTAGAGTGGGGGCCCGGTCCCCTCTGTAGAGGAAAAATTGAGCACCGAGGTCAGAAAGCTTAAGAACACTGTTTTAAACAACAACTCTGTTATTCTTTTCATCCTTTTGTGGTTTTGAGATACTTTGTAGCATGTTAACACGGTCTCTGTACTGTTCTTCATGCCGCGTCTTCGGGAAGGAAGAATCAAGTCACTTTTGGCGATATATTCTGAAATTACCGAATTTTCTGGACCATAGGATGCACCGGATTATAAGGCACACTGCCGAAGAGCGGGTCTATTCAGGTTTATTTTCATACAAAAGGCGCACCGGATTTTAAGCCGTGTTATAGTGGTCATATTATGATTTTTTTTTTCTAAATGTGAAACATTTCCTTGTGGTCTACATAACATGTCATGGTGGTTCTCTGGTCAAAATGTTGCATAGATTATGTTTTACAGATCATCTTCAAGTTGCTTTTTGAAATTCGCTTCAGGATGCGCCGTTTTGTGGGCTGTCGTATTTACGTGGCTCACCTTCAAGTGGAGGAGTTCAAGTACCTAGGAGTCTTGTTCACGAGTGGGGGAAGAGTGGATCGTGAGATCGACAGGCGGATCGGTGCGGCGTCTTCAGTAATGCGGACGTTGTACCGATCCATTGTGGTGAAGAAGGAGCTGAGCCGGAAGGCAAAGCTCTCAATTTACCGGTCGATCTATGTTCCCATCCTCACCTATGGTCATGAGCTTTGGGTCATGACCGAAAGGATAAGATCACGGGTACAAGCGGCCAAAATGAGTTTCCTCCGCCGTGTGGCGGGGCTCTCCCTTAGAGATAGGGTGAGAAGCTCTGCCATCCGGGAGGAACTCAAAGTAAAGCCGCTGCTCCTCCACATGGAGAGGAGCCAGATGAGGTGGTTCGGGCATCTGGTCAGGATGCCACCCGAACGCCTCCCGAGGGAGGTGTTTAGGGCACGTCCAACCGGTAGGAGGCCACGGGGAAGACCCAGGACACGTTGGGAAGACTATGTCTCCCGGCTGGCCTGGGAACGCCTCGGGATACCCCGGGAAGAGCTAGACGAAGTGGCTGGGGAGAGGGAAGTCTGGGCTTCCCTGCTTAGGCTGCTGCCCCCGCGACCCGACCTCGGATAAGCGGAAGAAGATGGATGGATGGATGGACCTTCGACAAGGTCTTCTTCCCGTCATCTTTGTTGTAGCGGAGTAGCGTGCAAGAACGGGGGTGAAAGAAGTGTCAAAATATGGAGCTAACTGTTGTAATGACACTCAGACTAGGTTTGTGCGATATGGCCTTTTCAATATCTCGATATTTTCAGGCCATATCGCGATACACGATATATATGTCGATATTTTGCCTTAACACTTGATACATATAATCACAGCAGTATGATGATTCTATGTGTCTACATTAAAACATTCCTGTTCATACTGCATTAATATAGGCTCATTTTAAACTTTCATGCAGAGAAGGAAATCACAACTAAGTCAACTGACCAAAACTGTATTTATTAAACAGTTATTAAGCAATGGCACAATGTTCATGCCATTTCCAAAACAGAAAGTGCAAGATTGTCAGAGACATTTTAAGTACCAAATAAAATGAGCTGCATAATAGGAAATCAAATAGTGTTCGTCCTTTGCTGTGGGGTAGGTTACTACGGACGTTGTTAAATTCTGTTGTTGACCATTTTTTTCATACGGTGTTGATCTGGAAATGTTTGCCTCAGCATTTTGATTATGTGGGCGGAGATGTTGAAATGCGGAGTAAGCACTCTTCATTCTCTAGCAAGTGACTTATATGATGCTACATATTAGCTGTAATTCTGCTTTTTGTAGCAACGCTTTTGGCCCCCACTTGACAAATTACGGTTGTCTATTCGACATATTCCCACTTGAAGCCAAACCACCGCCAGACGATGGACGCTCTGCTGTTTTTCTTGGGAATTAATTCTTCCTTCTTTCGCACCTTCTTTCTCTCGTATCACCACTCGCACGGCTCTGCTAGCATCATAGCTAAAGTTACCCATGCTTCTACCTCTGGTCCGCGAGGGCGTATACGTATGTGATGTATGACGTGATAGTATGTGACGTATGTAAGAAGGTGCGCTCGCTGTCTGTGAGATGGAGAGACAGGAAAGAGCGAGAAGAGCCTGTAATGTAATGCCCAAAGTTAAAAGCAACTGCGTGAGAACGTATACTCGAATATCACGATATAGTCATTCTCTATGGCACAGAGACAAACCCGCGATATATCGTGTGTATCGATATATCGCCCAGCCCTAATTCAGACTTTACTTCAATCGATAACGGAGCAGCATCTCCTCATCTGTGGCTCACTAGTGCAATAACAAGGCCGGAAATATGTCCCGTGAAAAAGCGTCTGACAGGAACTCTCTAATAACAAACGTTTGTGAATTATATTTCTTTCTGTTCTTTCTGTGAATTATGTAAACTCAATACACTGGTAGTTTTTAGCGCTTCCATAGCGAGATATAAGTAAGAACTTTACACTACTTTATATTAGACAGCAGAGGGTGAATGTCTCATAACAAGAAGACGAAGCTTATCGACTACGTTCTCGGCATGGACTACAATGGCGGACACGCGCACATTTTTAGGACGTATGCAGATCTCAAACACAGATCAGCAGGTACCAGAAGGTAAGAAAAGTTGGTTTTGTACAATAATGTGAAACAAATGCCAGATAATGTCTGCTATTAAGTGCCATTTTGCGGTCCTTATATACACACCCTACTGATACAAGTATGTTTAATGCGCCGACAATCCATCAAGCGGTATGGCTTCATAGCTTACCGAAGTCATACTAAAAAAATGTTGACATTTTTGAGCGCCGTGTGTAATGTTCTATATTCTCAATGGAACATTTAAAGTTTTGGTGTTGTTTACTGGCGTGTTTCTTATGTGGGACTTGCCCCACTTATTACACCATGTTCCAAATAAAATAGCTTTGAGGTTGGTAAGCACAACCTGAATTATGCCGTACATTAGGCGCACTGGGTTATAGGAAGCACTGTCAATTTTTGAGAGAATGAAAGGATTTTAAAATGAACGGATTTTAAGTGCGCCTTATAATCCAAACAAAAGCCAAACGAAGGATTTCTATTTTCCTATTTTGGGCACAATTTCCTCTTCTGGGTTTGTGGGTTTAGCTTCCATTGTGCTTTCTGTCTCTGCAAGTACCGCACTGCTATGTTGTTGACATCCATTCTCTTGCCGTACATTATTTCAAGTGACGTAAAAGTGCTACCACCAAAATGCTGCAGTAACATCAGCCGCAGCGTAGATGTAAAAAAATGTTTTTTCTGATATTTAAACAATAGTGATATTGTACGACAAGAAATTTTTATGTCGTCCTACTATATATATATATGTGTATATATATATATATATATATATATATATATATATATATATATATATATATATATATATATATATATATATTATAGTAATACCGCACAGCACTAGATTGGATTACAAGTTGAACTAAACCAAAGTCAGCAAAGGGAGGGTGTACAGTAGTTCGGACTTTGCTTGGCCAGAATCAAAGTTTTGAATGTTGCTCGTAACAAAAAACTATTGAAATTGGGATTGGTTGTTGCTGAACTGTTAATAAATTCAAATTGTTCAACTTTCTGGAAATTCTGACCATGATTGCAGTTTTCACAAGTAAGGCAATGATGAAGATAAATATGTACACAACTGTACTGATTTGGCACCTACTTAAAATTCAGATGTTAGTTTTGTTCTTAGTACATTCAATTAGCTTTCTGCATGGCTGCAAATAGTTGGTTGAAAATATAGAAATCGCAAAAGCAGTCGTTAAAAGGATACATTGGCAAATTGTCAGTGTTCTGTTTTGTCTGTTGAATGTATTAAGATTATATCTAAAACCAGTGTTTAAGTTCATTTTGGAATTCAACAGTGAGCTCCTTTATATCGTGGGAGGCAGCATTGCTTACTTAACAGCATTTCCCAAGTTAGCAGTGCACAAGGAGTTCCTTTCAGGTCTAGTTTAAGCTAGTTCAGTGACGATTGCAAACGTTTTCATCTGATCAATTCCCTCATCATCGGTATGTATCGTTGAGTAGCGTGGTTATATTTGATTGCGGTGTATTATTTGTTCGCTGTGATGTAATTTGGGACTTTTTATGGCCAAAAGTCAGTCATGCTAATTTTCGTAATATTTTACTGTGAAGTGAATGTTAGATTCGGGGTGTGGGAAAAAATCTATTCGAATACAAATCGCGATTCTCACGTTGTGCGATTCAGAATCTATTCTCTTTTTTTTTTTTAATCGATTTTTTTTAATATATATATTTTTTTAATCAATCTAACAAACCAATACCATAACAATGCAATCCAATTCCAAAACCAAACCTGACCAAGCAACACTCAGAACTGCAATAAACAGAGCAATTGAGAGGAGACACAAACACGACACAGAACAAACCAAAAGTAGTGAAACAAAAATGAATATTATCAACAACAGTATCAATATTAGTTATAATTTCAGCATAGCAGTGATTTCAAATACCTCATTGACATTATCATTAGACATTTATAAAAATAAAAAAAAAGAACAATAGTGTCACAGTGGCTTACAATTGCATCGCATCTCATAAGTTTGACAAACTGTGTCCAGTGTTTTCGCAAAGATAAAATAAGTCGTATTTTTGGTTCGTGTAATAGTTAAAACAAGTTTACATTATTGCAATCAGTTGATAAAACATTGTCCTTTACAATTATAAAAGCTTTTTTAAAAAAAATCTACTACTCTGCCAGCATTTTAGCAGACTAGGGTAGATCTTGCTGAAATCATATGTATTGAATGAATACAGAATCGTTTTGAATCGGAAAAATATCGTTTTGGGATCGAGAATCGCGTTTAATAAAAAAAAAATCGATATATAATCGAATCGCGACCCCAAGAATCGATATTAAATCGAATCGTGGGACCCCCAAAGATTCGCAGCCCTAGTTTGCATTTGATTGATTGATTGATTGATACTTTTATTAGTAGATTGCACAGTTCGGTACACATTCCGTACAATTGACCACTAAATGGTAACACCAGAATAAGTTTTTCAACTTGTTTAAGTCGGGGTCCACGTTAATCAATTCATGGCATAGTAAGCTAGTTTGTTGTAGAGTGCTTAAAATACATATTTGTGTTTCTTCTCTCCATTACACAACATAATGCATTTGTTATTGTAGTATGCTTGTGTGTGCATGTCTTTAATGTAAGCATCCTTTCTGCTTGTATGTTTTCAGTTTTACCCTTTTTAAGGTCAATAAACCTGCAGACAAGAAGACGTTTTTCAGAGTGTTTGATCAAGCAAAGGTGTTGGGGTAAAGCCAAGATATTCCTACATGTCGAGGGCGGCACACTAGGCATGTTTTTTGTTGAAAGAGATGTTTCATTGGATTTGGGAACTGGAGCTACAGAGGTCAAATATTGTACTGATGACGTAAACATCTATGATGCCTTCGAGGGCGCGACAAAGCTTCCCGACCGTGCAGCCATTTCTCCCCACCTTCATTTTCCATTTTTGCAGCATCTGATGCACAATTTCTGGTAGGCCGTCTCGGTAGAAGTCATGTTCTATGGCCTCGATTTCCACATCAGTCAAACCCAGGCGCCGTGCGCAACTCTTCCAATTTTGGCCGATGTTTTTATGCAGTACTTCCAGGTGCTCTTTTGTCACAGAATGGTGCTCTACAAGAAAAAAAAAATACAACTTTTCAGCTTGTAAATGCAACTGCTTAACACTGAATGGTGACCAAATCGAGCATTGTAAACAAGGGTTTTTAGAAATAGACACTGACGATACCAAGTTGATACCAACGTGCAAAAAATACATTGATACCTGCTTTTTTTCAGAATCGTCCGTAAAGAATACTGAAAAACACTTTCTCCTCAGCAAGCCACGTCAATTCTTAACGTGTGAGCTTGGAGTTTTAGCGCCTGCAGTATTCAATAAGGCATGAAGCAAAGGCTGTGAATATCTTTATGTTTGAATACATTTGCAAATTTTTAGAAGAAAAAAAAGCCTTTTAACATTGGCATTATGGGGTATTACAGTACAGGCCAAAAGTTTGGACACACTTTCTCTTTCGATGCGTTTTTTATTTTAATGACTATTTACATTGTAGATTGTCACTGAAGGCATCAAAACTATGAATGAACACATGTGGACTTATGTACTTAACAAAATAAGTGAAATAACTGATAACATGTTTTATATTCTAGTTTCTTCAAAATAGCCACCTTTTGCTGATTACTGCTTTGCTAAGGCGCACTTAAAATCCTTTCATTTTCTCAAAAATTAACAGTGCACCTTATAATCCGGTGTGCCTAATGTACGTATTAATTCTGGTTGTGCTTACCAACCTTGAAGCAACTTTATTTGGTAAAGGTGTAATGATAACTATGAGCGGTAGATGGCAGTCAACATAAGACATATGTGTGGACTGCAGGTTGAAGCCTCATAAATAAATGACGAGCAAATACAGATAAGCAAGTAACACCAAAATGTTGATGTTTCAATGAGAATATAGAAAATATTACACACAACACTCAAAAATCTGTCAAAATGTTTTAGTACGACTTTGGTAAACCATGAAGCCGCACTGCTTGGTGGACTGTCTGCGCATTATGGCAACCGTAGTCAGACGTGCTGTGCTTCAACATACAGGTATTATTACAGTGTGTATAAGGACCCCAAATGGCATGTATTCGGAGACAAATTATTTGGTTTTTTTCCCGCAATGTTACACAAGACTAACTTTTCTTACCTAATGGTACCTGCGGATGTATATTTGGGATCTGTCTAAGTCTTGAATATGTGCGCGTCTCCGCCATTGTAGCCTGTGCCATAGTCAATAAACTCCTTATTTTTCTCTATCCTCTTGCTGTGAGGCATTTATAATGCGCTGATGCCTTTTGTAATGCAAAAGTAGCGTACAATTCTAACTAATATGTCGGTACACTTTAGGGAAACGCTAAAAACTACAGGTACAACAGAGATGACGGGGAAAAGACCGCTTGGAGGCGGTATGTAAAATCTAATCTATGCAACATTTTGAACAAAAAGCCACATGTTAAGTGTATAAAAATTTTAACTGAATAGACCCACTGATCAACAGTGCGCCTTATAATCCAGTGCACACTATGGTCCGAAAAATACGTTAGTCCTCAAAACCTAAGTAAAATCAAAATCTTAAAAAAAGGTGTACTCACACTGGACACTCCAGAATCCCTGTTGCCTGCACTCACATTGCTATACAGCATACCTGTTTCAGTCCATTTTTATATGTGCCATCACTTCATTACACAAAGGCATTGCTTAATATTTACAACAGGCGGGACGGGCGACCGTATTTAGCCCAAGTCCGGCACATTCGAAATGACCCAGTGTGAGTGCTCCTTAGACTCCAGTGTATTCGTCTCAAAGGGACTTGAATGACACTGATCAGAAATAGAAAGCAAGTATTACCATATTTCTGAAGTTGTTGTTTGAAGTGGGGATCAGTCCACAGGTTAGCAGAAAGAGACGCAACACTGTGAACGTGGTCGTGGTTGATAATATTGAGGTTGTTATTGTTGCCAATCTGGATCCCCTTGGAATGGGAAATGTAAACATATCCTACAAGACAAGGCAGCAATTTGTTGTATCATCACTTCTTTAATTTTATAAAGATGATCTCGTATACTGGAGTAGTTTATGTACCTGAATCCTGTGCTCCGCCGCCCTTGTTAAAGCTGTGGGTGTTTCCATGAAAAGTGAGGTCTGTGGGTCTTGTTTCAACAGTTGAGGACGGAGGCCAGGACTTTTGCTGTAAATAGTCAGAATGTGGATGTTGCTGATTTAAATGTTGCACAGAATTTGGTCTTGGCATGGATGTGGTCAGGGACTCATGGAGGGAGTTGGTTAGATGACTCCGAGCATGATCATTGCTGCTTGCTTGCACAGGTGCCCCTTGTACCCAGGAATGGACAGAGGACAGGTTTAGTTGCTGGCTGTTGACAGAGTCAGGCTGGTTCCCACAGTTGTAGCTGCCATGTTTGTGGTACTCCAACTCCTGTCGCAGTTTGTCCTCCAATGAGGAGCTTCTGTACATTTTTGCATCCTCCTCAACGGAGGGCTCCACAGACTCCACATTCACCTCATCTGGAATACCATGAATATCTTCAATACTGGCCTCAACCGGTTCAGATGATGTGCTCTTCAAAAATGCTGGAGAATCTGTTGGTTGAAAATAATACTTATTAAAAACACACACACACATAGTCAAGTCTTGAGGAGGTCACGATTCAAAATTTGATATTGTTGCCTTTTAACCAAATATACACCATATTGTCAAAAGTATTTGGCCACCCATCTAAATGATCAGAATCAGGTGTCCTAGATAGATAGATAGATAAATAGATACTACTTTGATTACTTCAGGAAAATTAAAATTCCAGCAGCAGTGTACAGAGTTGAGATTAATTTAAAAAGTAAATAATGGGGGTAGAAATGGAAACACAATAGACAAATATTACAATAAGAATAAAAATAAAAAGCAACAATGGGAATAAAAATATTACAGTAAAATAAGAATATAACAAGAGAAACTAGGCAATAGTGACCATGTTATGAAAAAGTATTGCACTGTTATTGTTTTGCATCCCCTGTCATCCTAGTACCCCCCACCGACCCCTCCCCTGAGAAGAGTTGTACAGTCTAATAGCGTGTGGGACAAAGGAGTTTTTTAGTCTGTTAGTCCTGCACTTGGGTTGAAGCAGTCTAGCACTAAACAGGCTCCTCTGGCTACTGATAACGCTATGCAGAGGGTGACTGGCATCATCCAGGATGTTCACTTGTTTTTCCACAGTCCTCTTCTCTGCCACTGTCACCAGTGAGTCCAGTTTCATTCCGATCGTAGAGCCTAATCACTTGGCCTGGCCACAGGTGTATAAAATCATGCACATAGGCACGGAGACTGTTTCTACAAACATTTGTGAAAGAATGGGCCGTTCTCAGAAGTTCAGTGATTTCCAGCGTTGGACTGTCATAGGATGCCACCTGTGCAACAAATCCAGTCGTGAAATTTCCTTACTCCTAAATATTCCAAAGTCAACTGTCTTCTTTATTATAAGAAAATGGAAGAGTTTGGGAACAACAGCAACTCAGCCACAAAGTTGTAGGCCACGTAAACTTGCAAGGTCTGGGTCAGCGGATGCTGAAGCACATTGTGCAAATGTCTTTGCACTGTCAGTTGCTACACAGCTCCAAACTTCATGTGACCTTCCAATTAGCCCACATACAGTACGCAGAGAGCTTCATGGAATGTGTTTCCATGGCCAAGCAGCTGCATTATTAAGTCAAATGCAAAGTGTGGGATGCAGTGGTGTAAAGCACATCACCACTGGACTCTAGAGCAGTGGATACCTGTTCTCTGGAGTGATGAATCACGCTTTTTCATCTGGCAATCTGATGGACGAGTCTAAGTTTGGAGGTTGCCAGGAGAATGGTACATTTCAGACTGCATTGTGCCAGGTGTGAAATTTGGTGGAGGAGGAATTATGGTGTGGGGTTGTTTTTCAGGAGTTGGGCTTGGCCCCATAGTTCCAGTAAAATGAATTTTGAATGCTCCAGGATACCAAAACATTTTGGACAATTCTATGCTCCCAACCAGGTGGGAACAGTTTAGATCGGGCCCCTTCCTCTTCCAACATGACTGTGCACCAGTGCACAAAGCAAGGTCCATAAAGACATGGATGACAGAGTCTGGTGTGGATGAACTTGACTGGCCTGCACCGAGTTCTGACCTGAACCCGATAGAACACGTTTAGAATTAATTAGGCCTTCTCGACCAACATCAGTGTGTGACCTCACCAAAGCGCTTTTGGAAGAATGGTCGAAAATTCCTAGAAACACAATCTGCAACCTTGTAATCAGCTTTCCCAGAAGACTTGAAGCTGTAACAGCTGCAAAAGGTGGACCGACATCATATTGAACCCTATGGGTTAGGAATGGGATGGCACTTCAAGTTCATATAAAAAGCACTATAGAAGTATAACCCATTTACCATTTATATGTGAGTCAAGGCAGGTGGCCAAATACTTTTGGCAATATAGTGTAGTTCACTACTTTGCTGCAACCAGCATAGAGTGCTGCTGATAAATTGCCAAAAGGGTTTAGAAACAGGATGAGGAAAAGCACTAAATGTTGACTATTTTAGTTATTTGTTCAATTTAAATGTAAACATCCTTCGCTCTGAGCATTTGAATGTGAACTGAATTTCAAGGTAACCACTGACCGGAGAATAAACGTTCGTCAGTCATTGATAGACACTTCATCTTCTCCACAAGTTCGTCTGGGCCTTTGTACGAGATCTGCATTGAAACAACATTTAGACTTTGTAATTGAAGGAATTAGTTTGTTCAGATGTGCACAAAATGCAATGTTATTCACCCGTAGATTAGTTAAATCTTTCTCCACGTGCAGTTCAAGCTTTGCCTTGTAGAAAGCATTTAAGAGGTAGTAGCCCTCTGCAAGGAAAGAATGGCTTGAGTCCTTAATAGATCAAATCTAAATACATGAGTACCTCAACTTCTGAGTATTTTGAGCTACGAGCTATCGCTCTGCTTTTTGTTACAGTTTAAGTTACGAGCTTTCCCGCCAGTATCTGGCGTAAAAAAATGCCACATAAACCCTGTGAGATCTGCCGAAAAACATCCAGTCTTATTTGCTAGCGTTAAATTGTAGCTAATACACCTGAAACGCCAATAGAACAGACCAAAAGGGACTTTGAAGTCCTCCTCAGTCTGCTTGAAGAGGTAAATGCTGTACATCCATCCATCCATTTTCTATCGCTTTACCCTGTACATTTTTATACTTTATTTCTAGTGCTTTGAAGCAATTAAAAAAAAATAGTGATGAATTAATTAGGATCTGAACCTTATTAATCTTAGTCCTATCAAATCATTTATTGTTTAGTCGTAGTTACTAAAATAAAACATAGAAAAATGTTAAACTTAACATAACATAAAACAAAACACTTTTCTGTGCAATCAGTATTAAATGTTGAACTTGTTGTAGATAATTACAAATTGTTTTTAAAAAAGACCATTAATCATTATGTCAGCATATACAGTGGGTTCTAAAAGTATTCAGACACCTTTAAATTTTTTACTCTGTTTCATTGCATCCATTTGCCAAAATCAAATAAATTTAATTTCTCATTAATATACACTGAGCACCCCCGTCTTGGCAGAAAACCCCTAGAAATGTAGACAATTTTGCAAATGTATTTAAAAAACCTAAAAAAAAAAAAACCTCTAAAATCACATGTACAAAACCAGTGAAGTAAATAAAATAAAAAAATGCAATGATTTGTAAATCCTTTTAAACTTGTATTCAATTGAATAGACTGCAAAGACAAGATACTTGTGACAGGTTTGTGTCGTGGGGTCTTCAGGACCGAAGGATCACAGCAGGAGTTCAAGTTGACAATTCTTTTTAATCTTTTTACACACAATATTTCTTCTTTTGTTTGTTCCCAAAATGATTTTCTTTTCATTTTTAACCACGCCCCGCCTCTCACAGGCCTCCACCGTCAGTTTCAGGCCGGGCACCTGACCGCATGCTGTCGCTGTGGTCTCAAATACATCGAGGAATACTTGAGGGTCCTCTCCCTCCGACATCCTCTGCATAGCGGTCCCCTTCCCCTTCTCCTTTCCTCTGGACTGGCTCACCAGTGCTTGCAGTACTTGCGTCAGTTGCATGCTTGCCTCCATCTGCTGCTGGGTGGCTGCTGACACCTCCGCCAGCACTCTTCCCAGTGCCTCCAGGGGGTTTGTGGCCGTCATCCTTCCTCGGTCCTTGCTTGGTTGGGCGCCAACTGTGACAGGTATGTTTCGTGGGGTCTTCAGGACCGAAGGATCACAGCAGGAGTTCAAGTTGACAATTCTTTTTAATCTTTTTACACACAATATTTCTTCTTTTGTTTGTTCCCAAAAGGATTTTCTTTTCATTTTCAATTTTCACAACAGTTCATCTTCTTCGTTCACTCCCCAAGTCTTTTCAGTCTTAGTTCGTTCACTCACAAGGTTTTTAACTCGCTCAGTCCTCCCACAACCCTTCTGGCGTCCTCAGCACCTCCTGGGGTCCTTCTGGCTTTTCAGCCCCGCCCTGCAGTCACCAACGCTGCTAAATAGAGACAGGTGATTAGATAACTCGTTCCAGCTGAGGTATCCACTCACCTGTCATCTTGCTTCCAGCCGGCTCCTGTGCATGCCATTGCCGGCAGGCGGCGCGTGACCACGCCCCGCCTCTCACAATACTTAACTGTTGAACTTGTAAACTGTTATTTTTTTGCAGAATATTAGATGCCTGCAACAAGTTACAAAGAAGGTGCCACAAGTGGCAAAAAAGAGTGAGAAAGTTGAGGAATGCTCATCAAACACTTATTGGGAACAAGTGGTTGTCATGATTGGGTATAAAAGCAGCTTCCATGAAATGCTCAGTCATTCACAAACAATGATGGGGCGAGGGTCACCACTTTGTGAACAGTTTAAAATCAACATTTGTCAAAGAGCTATTGCAAGGAATTTAGGGTTTTCACAATTTGTAATCACTGCAAATTGAATGCCCGGACCTTTGATCCCCCAGGCACTAGTGCATCAAAAAGTGACATCCGTGTGTAAAGGATATCACCAGAGGGGCTCAAAAACACTTTGGAAAACCACTGTCAGTAACTACAGTTTGTCGCTACATCTGTAATTGCAAGTTAAAACTCTACTATGCAATGCCATTTAACAACACCCAGAAACGCTGCCGGCTTCGCTGGGCCCACGCGCATCCAAGATGGGCTGATGCCAAGTGGAAAAGTGTTCTGTGGTCTAAAGAGTCCACATTTCAAATTGTTTTTGGAAACTGTGGACGTCGTGTCCTCCGGAACAAAGAGGAAAAGAACCATCCACATTATTAAAGGCGCAAAGTTCAAAAGCCGTTATCTGTGATGGTATGGGGGTGTATTAGTGCCCAAGGCATGGGTAACTTACACATCTGTGAAGGCACCATTAATGCATACATGCAACGTTATCATCGACACCTCTGCTTATTTCAGCAAGACAATGCCAAGCCACGTGTTACAACAGCGTGGCTTCATAGTAAAAGATTGCGGGTACTAGACTGGCCTGCCTGTAGTCCAGACTTGTCTCCCATTGAAAATGTGTGGCGCAATATGAAGCCTAAAATACCAGAACTGAGATCCTGGACCGTTGAACAACTTAATCTGTACACCAAACAAGAATGGGAAATAATTATATGTTTCTTAGTTTGAACATTAAATATATTATATTTGCAGTTTATTCAATTGAATAGAAGTTGAAAATAATTTGCATATACTTGTATTGTGTTTTTATTTACAAACTGCACAACGTGCCAACTTCACTGGTTTTGGGTTTGGTACTATAGTTGTTAGTAGTACAGTCTGTTGTATTTTTTTAATTTAAAGCATAATGCTTATTTAAAAGGTAAATTTATCTTTTTAAAAAGGC
This sequence comes from Nerophis ophidion, assembly GCF_033978795.1. Classification (NCBI taxonomy): domain Eukaryota; kingdom Metazoa; phylum Chordata; class Actinopteri; order Syngnathiformes; family Syngnathidae; genus Nerophis; species Nerophis ophidion. Next base: position 26,061,227 of record NC_084624.1, on the reverse strand, counting down.
ATGTTGCATTTTAAAATTGTGCTGTTTTGGGGTTGCATGTACAGGTTAAAGTGATTTCAGTTGACGACACTGATTTGAAATATACATGTTTTGTGTTACAAGGTTGTTTATGAAAACAATCGCGCTCGTAAGTTGAGGTATTACTGTAATATTAGCTACTTTTGACAAAACAACAGGATAGGAATATTGTAGTTGTGTGGTGTCTTACCGAGAAATGTAGGTCTTTGTTTTGGGTTGTGATTCCAGCACCTCTCCATGAGTTGAATGATCTCTGCAGGTGTGTCAGCAGGAATAAGACCCACCGCAGGGCGGTCGCCCTTGCGGACACATTGGCTGATGTGATCTTCATTCCTGGCATCTAGACAAACAAGTGATTTCGATTGGTTTTAAAACTATTCACACGGGAATCCTCGGTCATGAAACTGAATTAGTGATTTTCTGTCCCCGAGAGCATGCGAGGCAGAAAATAATTGAACTAATATTGGTCAACTGACTTGCATATGGCTCTTTGCCTGTGACGATGACCCAAACCACAATAGCAAAGCTGTAGACGTCGGACTTCTCTGTGGAGATGGTGTGGATGCTGTCCAGGTGCTCGGGAGCCATGTAGCTGAGCGTGCCCGCCGCCCTCGTGCTGCTTGGCAGGCCCAATCGACTCTTCTTGCAAGACTCCTCTTTGGTGAGTTTACTCCATGTCTTGCATGTGGCAAGGCCAAGGTCCGCGATCTGGAAGACACAGGAAAGCACCCTGTTATTCTCACAGTGCGTACTGAATGAAAACACCCCAATGTGTCAATTCTGAAATACCTTTATGTGAAAATCTTCATCGATTAAAATGTTTTCGGGCTTTATGTCTTTATGTAGGACATTTCTTTTCGTGAGGTAAACCAACCCTTCCAAAATCTCTACAATAATTCTCCCCTTGATTGATACAGGCACATGGACCTAGATAGGGGGGAAAGAATAGATTACTACTTCACATACTGGATACATTGTGGAATTCAACTTTGAACATTTTTTTTGTTCAAGTAATAGCTACAGTATCGCTTCCTCTCCACTTTGTCATGCACTCAAACCATTGTTGAAAAAAAATCTAACCAAAAAAAATGTACACACACATATATACAGTTGTGGTTAAACGTTTACATACACTTGTAAAGAACATAATTTCATGGCTGTCTTGAGTTTCCAATAATTTCTAGAAGTCTTATTTTTTGTGATCAAGGGATTGGAGCACATACTTCCATCCATTTTATACCGCTTATTCCCCTTTGGGGTCGCGGGGGGCGCTGGCGCCTATCTCAGCTACAATCGGGTGGAAGGCGTGGTCCACCCTGTACAAGTCGCCACCTCATCGCAGGGCCAACACAGATAGACAACATTCACACACTAGGGCCAATTTAGTGTTGCCAATCAACCAGGTGCATGTCTTTGGAAGTGGGAGGAAGCCGGAGTACCCGGAGGGAACCCACGCATTCACGGGGAGAACATGCAAACTCCACACAGAAAGATCCCGAACCTGGAATTGACCCCAGGACTGCAGGACATTCGTATTGTGAAGCAGAAGCACTAACCCCTCTCCCACCGTGAAGCCGAGCACAAACTTGTTTGTCACAAAAACATTCATGAAGTTTGGTTCTTTTATGAATTTATTATGGGTCTACTGAATATGTGATCAAATCTGCTGGGTCAAAAGTATACATACAGAAATGTAAAAATTTGATTACATGTCCATTGGCAAGTTTCACTGGAATAAGGGGCTTTTGGTACCCATCCACAAGCTTCTGGCAAGCTTTTGGTTGAATTTTGACCACTACTCTGACATCACATGGACAAAGATAAGAACTTCTGGAGGAAAGTTCTGTGGTCAGATGAAACAAAAATTGAGCTGTTTGGCCACAATACCCAGCAATATGTTTGGAGGAGAAAAGGTGAGGCCTTGAATCCCAGGAACACCAGGCCTACCGTCAAGCAATGGTGGTGGTAGTATTATGCTCTGGGCCTGTTTTGCTGCCAATAGAACTGGTGCTTTACAGAGAAAAAATGGGGGAATGAAAAAGGAGGATTACCTCCAAATTCTTCAGGACAACCTAAAATCATGGTTGGGTGTTGGGCGCAGTTGGCTGTTCCAACGGGCAATGATCCAAAGACACATTACAAGTGGTAAAGGAATGGCTAAATCAGGCTATACAGTTGTGATCACAATTATTCAACCCCCACACAATTTTGGTGTTTTAGCAAGTTGGACATTTATTCCGTATTTTGTTTATAGTCCTATCTAATAAAGATGCATTAAATAGACAAATGCAACTAGAATTACAACATTATATTTTGTAACATACCAAACACTGTCATTTCTCTTAATATCTCATTGACAAAATTATTCAACCCCTTGAAGATCATAACTCTTCAATCAATCAATCAATCAATGTTTACTTATATAGCCCTAAATCACTAGTGTCTCAAAGGGCTGCACAAACCACCACGACATCCTCGGTAGGAAAACTCACACCCAGTGGGACATTGGTGACAATAATGACCCAGTGGGACGTCGGTGACAATGATGACTATGAGAACCTTAGAGAGGAGGAAAGCAATGGATGTCGAGCGGATCTAACATGATACTGTGAAAGTTCAATCCACAATGGATACAACACAGTCGCGAGAGTCCAGTCCAAAGAGGATCCAAGACACAGCAGCGAGAGTCCCGTTCACAGCGGAGCCAGCAGGAAACCATCCCAAGCGTAGGCGGACCAGCAGCGCAGAGATGTCCCCAGCCGATACACAGGCGAGCAGTACATGGCCACCGGATCGGACCGGACCCCCTCCACACGGGAGAGTGGGACATAGAAGAAAAGAAAAGAAACGGCAGATCAACTGGTCTAAAAAGGGAGTCTATTTAAAGGCTAGAGTATACAAATGAGTTTTAAGGTGAGACTTAAATGCTTCTACTGAGGTGGCATCGCGAACTGTTACCGGGAGGGCATTCCAGAGTACTGGAGCCCGAACGGAAAATGCTCTATAGCCCGCAGACTTTTTTTGGGCTTTGGGAATCACTAATAAGCCGGAGTCCTTTGAACGCAGATTTCTTGCCGGGACATATGGTACAATACAATCGGCAAGATAAGATGGAGCTAGACCGTGTAGTATTTTATACGTAAGTAGTAAAACCTTAAAGTCACATCTTAAGTGCACAGGAAGCCAGTGCAGGTGAGCCAGTACAGGCGTAATGTGATCAAACTTTCTTGTTCTTGTCAAAAGTCTAGCAGCCGCATTTTGTACCAACTGTAATCTTTTAATGCTAGACATGGGGAGACCCGAAAATAATACGTTACAGTAGTCGAGGCGAGACGTAACAAACGCATGGATAATGATCTCAGCGTCTTTAGTGGACAGAATGGAGCGAATTTTAGCGATATTACGGAGATGAAAGAAGGCCGTTTTAGTAACGCTTTTAATGTGTGCCTCAAAGGAGAGAGTTGGGTCGAAGATAACACCCAGATTTTTTACCGTGTCGCCTTGTTTAATTGTTTGGTTGTCAAATGTTAGAGTTGTATTATTAAATAGAGTTCGGTGTCTAGCAGGACCGATAATCAGCATTTCCGTTTTTTTGGCGTTGAGTTGCAAAAAGTTAGCGGACATCCATTGTTTAATTTCATTAAGACACGCCTCCAGCTGACTACAATCCGGCGTGTTGGTCAGCTTTAGGGGCATGTAGAGTTGGGTGTCATCAGCATAACAGTGAAAGCTAATACCGTATTTGCGTATGATGTCACCTAGCGGCAGCATGTAGATGCTGAGGAGTGCAGGGCCAAGGACCGAACCCTGGGGAACTCCACACGTTACCTTAACGTAGTCCGAGGTCACATTGTTATGGGAGACACACTGCATCCTATCAGTAAGATAAGAGTTAAACCAAGACAGGGCTAAGTCTGACATACCAATTCGTGTTTTGATACGTTCTAATAAAATATTATGATCGACGGTATCGAAAGCAGCGCTAAGATCGAGGAGCAGCAACATAGATGACGCATCAGAATCCATCGTTAGCAATAGATCATTAGTCATTTTTGCGAGGGCTGTCTCCGTGGAGTGATTTGCCCTGAAACCGGATTGAAAGGTTTCACATAGATTGTTAGACGCTAAGTGTTCATTTAACTGCTCCGCAACAATTTTTTCAAGGATTTTTGAAATAAAGGGAAGGTGAGACACCGGTCGGTAATTTACCATGAGGTCAGGATCGAGGTTAGGTCTTTTAAGAAGAGGATGAATAACCGCTTTTTTGAATGCTAGGGGAACAGAGCCCGAGGAGAGTGATAAGTTTATAATATTTAGCACTGATGGACCTAATAATACAAAGAGCTCCTTGATCAGTTTCCCAGGAAGAGGGTCAAGTAAACATGTTGTCTGTTTTATTCCATTTACACGTTGTAACAATTCCTCTAATGTTATTTCCTCAAAACGAGAGAAAGTATTTTGGAGGGCAGTATCCGCCGTATATACAATCGTGTCAGTGTTAATAGAACCCCGTTGTAGCTGGGACGCATTGTCTTTAATCTCCTTTCTAATGACTTCAATTTTCTTACTAAAGAATTGCATAAAGTCATCAGCTGAGTGGGTTGAGCTACTGGAAGGAGTCCCTTGTTGGGTTAGCGATGCTACCGTACTAAACAAAAATTTAGGATCGTTTTTATTACGGTGGATGAGATTTGAGTAATATTTAGCTTTAGCTAAGGTAAGCATGCGTTTATAAGTTATTAAACCATCACTCCATGCTTGATGGTGCACCTCAAGTTTAGTCGTGCGCCATTTGCGTTCCAGCTTTCTACATAATAATTTCTGAGCTCTAGTTTCTTCTGTAAACCACGGGGTGCGCTTTTTTGGAGCCTTTTTTAACTTTAGCGGTGCTATGTTATCAATGGTTTCGCGCAGGGCGTCGTTAAAGTTGTTAGTGAGGTTATCAATAGAGCCCACATACTTTGGGAATGGTGCCATTACCGAGGGCAGTAGGTCAGCAAGAGTTGTCGTTGTGGCTGTATTAATGTTGCGGCTGCTATAGCAGTTATTATTATTATTAGTTTGACGAACATGCGTCTGAACCTCGAATTTTATAAGGTAATGATCAGACAATACTTTAGTACACGGGAGTATCGTAACTTTGGAAACGGTGATGCCCCTGACAAGCACTAGGTCTATCGTATTACCGTTGCGATGCGTGGGTTCATTTATTATTTGTGTGAGACCACAGCTATCAATTACAGTCTGGAGCGCTACGCACGGTGGGTCCGATGGGGTATTCATATGGATATTAAAGTCCCCCATTATGATTATATTATCGGCGTGTGTCACTAGATCAGCAACGAACTCTGAGAATTCATTAATAAAGTCCGAATAGGGCCCTGGGGGGCGGTAGATAACAGCCAGGTGTAGAGGCAGCGGTGTGACAGACCTCATAGTAAGCACCTCAAACGATTTATATTTATTATTTATGTTAGGACTAAGGTTAAAGTTTTCGTTGTATATTAGTGCAACTCCCCCACCCCTTTTGAGCGGACGGGCAATATGCGCATGTGTAAAGTTAGGAGGACATGCCTCATTTAGCGCAAAAAAGTCGTTTGGTTTAAGCCAGGTTTCGCTGAGACCGATGACGTTAAGATTGTTGTCTCTGATAATATCATTAACTAACAACGTTTTAGGAGACAATGATCTTATGTTTAAAAAACCTATATTATAGGTAGTGGGCTGTTTTAGGGAGTTTTTGATCAAATTATCTGTAGTAGCAATATTAATAATGTTGTGTTTATTATGCCCAGTGCATTTAGTATAGTTACGACCATATCTAGGAATTGATACGACAGGAATTTTCCGATTGTTTGATTGTTGCTTTGATAAACTGCACGCATCATAGTTAGCCACCTCAGTAAAACACATGTCCAACTCTGAAACACTCAAAGCAGAAAAAACTTGTTCTAATTTAACTGACTCCTTACCCAGACCAGTAGTCTCGCATTTTCCATCTAAATCCGTCTTCGGGATGGAGGAAAGTGGTGTTCTGTGGGGATTATCCTTCTGCTTTGTTTTTAGCCCCGCTCGGCATCCGCGTTTCCGATCACACCGCTGGCGTCTGCTCCGTAGACGGCCCCCGCTGCTACTAGACTTAAGAACAGAATTTGAATAAGGTCTTTTCAATCAGGTGTTGAAAACACCTGTAGATGTGATTAGAACCATAACGATCAACAATTCAACTGATTGAAAAAGACTGACGCTCAGCTTCTTGTAGATGGTCAATGGTGTATTTGCAACATGGTGAAGTCCAGGGAGTGGTCAAAGAAGTCAACAGAAGAGGTGATTTCTCTTCATAAGAAAGGATATGGATATAAAAAATAGCAAAGACATTATATATTCCAAGAGACACAGTTGGGAGCATAATTTGCAAGTTTAAAGCTAAAGGCACAGTGGAAACACTACCTGGGCGTGGTAGAAAGAGGATGCTGTGTGCAACTGCTGTCCGGTATTTGAAGCATACAGTGGTGAAAAACCCCAGGGTAACAGCTGAGGAACTACAACAGGACATTGCAAAGGGGGGAACGCGGGTTTCGTCCCAGACATTAAGGCGCGCACTACGAGAAGAAGGCCTCCATGCCAGAACTCCCAGGCGCACCCCACTTCTGACTACCAGACACAAGAAAAATAGATTCCAGTATGCCAAAAATCATCTGGACAAACCCCAAAGGTTTTGGGAAACTGTTCTATGGAGTGATGAGACAAAACTGGCACTTTTTGGTCCTATGAATCAATGTTATGTCTGGAAGAGAAAAAATGAAGCTTACAAAGAGAAGAACACCTTGTCTACTGTTAAGCATGGTGGGGGGTCAATCATGCTCTGGGGCTGTTTCTCTGCCTCAGGTACCGGGAATCTCCAGCGCGTTCAAGGCATTATGAATTCTATTTCCTACCAGGATATATTAGCTGCAAATATCATGAAGTCAGTGACGAAGCTGAGGCTTGGGAGACGTTGGACCTTCCAACAGGACAACGATCCCAAGCATACCTCCAAATCAACATCAGAGTGGTTGCAGAAGAAGGGCTGGAAGACTCTGGAGTGGCCTTCACAGTCGCCAGAACTAAATCCTATAAAAAACCTGTGGTGGGACTTGAAGAAGGCAGTTGCAGCACGCAAGCCCAAGAATATGAATGAACTGGAGGCCTTTGCCCAAGAGGAATGGGCTAAAATATCCGTAGATCGTTGCAAGAAGCTTGTGTCCGGTTATGTATCACGTTTGAAGGATGTAATTACTGCCAAAGGGTGTTCTACTAAGTCGGCTTCACGGTGGCAGAGGGGTTAGTGCGTCTGGCTCACAATACGAAGGTCCTGCAGTCCTGGGTTCATATCCAGGCTCGGGATCTTTCTGTGTGGAGCTTGCATGTCCTCCCCGTGAATGCGTGGGTTCCTTCCGGGTACTCCGGCTTCCTCCCACTTCCAAAGACATGCACCTGGGGATAGGTTGATTGGCAACACTAAATTGGCCCTAGTGTGTGAATGTGAGTGTGAATGTTGTCTGTCTATCTGTGTTGGCCCTGCGATGAGGTGGCGACTTGTCCAGGGTGTACCCCGCCTTCTGCCCGATTGTAGCTGAGATAGGGGCCAGCGCCCCCCGCAACCCCTAAGGGGAATAAGCGGTAGAAAATGGATGAATGGATGGGTTCTACTAAGTACTAAAGATGCATTTAACTAGGAGGTTGAATAATTTTGTCAATGAGATATTAAGAAAAATGTCCTTTTTTGGTATTTTGTAAAATACAGTGTTACAATTTAAGTTGCATTTGTCTATTTGACACATCTTTATTTGATATGACTATAAACAAAATACGGAATAAATGTCTAATTTGCTCAAACACCAATATTGTTTGGGGTGTTGAATAATTTTGATCACAACTGTAATTAAGGTTTTATAATGGCCTTCCCAAAGTCCTGACTTAATTGAGTGGACAATGCGGAAAAAAAAGGCCATGTCAGAAAACCAACACATTTAGCTGAACTGCAGCAATTTTGTCCAAAAGAGCAGTCAAAAATTCAACCAGAAGCTTGCCAGAAACTTGTAAATGGCCCCCAAAAGCACCTTATTTCAGTGAAACTTGCCAAGTGACATCCAACCAAATATTAACATTGCTGTATGTATACTTTTGACCCAGAAGATTTGGTCACATTTTTAGTAGACCCACAAAAAAATAATATGAGAACCAAACTTCATTTGTTTTTTGTGACCAACAAGTATGTGGTCCAATCATTTTGTTACAAAAAATAAGAGTTGTAGAAATGATTGGAAAATCAAGACAGCCATGACATTATGTTCTTTACAAGTGTATGTAAACTTTTGACCTTGACTGTACCGCGCGCGCACACACACACACACACACACACACACACACACACACACACACACACACACACACACACACACACACACACACACACACACACACACACACACACACACACACACACACACACCTGTACAGTTAGTAAATGTTTGATCCCGAAACAGATGAATTCACTTTACATTATTGCCTGTGGTAAAACCCTATGATGTACTGACCTTCTTCAGCATGGCCAACAGGTTCCCCCTGGGCATCAGCTCCATGACGAGTGAGCAGCCTCGGTCCTCCATGATGACACCCAGCAACTTTACCACCCGCTCATGCTTCAGGCTAGCCATAATGTTCCCTTCCTCCAGCAGGGACCTCTTGCTCTCCCTGTATTTAAAAAAAAAAAAAAAAAGTTAGGGTTCCATTTAAATGGACATTGTTGACTAATGTTTTTTCCTGCAGTCTTTAAAAACAGCTGTGTTTCTATTATATGCAGTATGTCTTTAAATGCAGCTGATGGGAGCGATCAATTCTACCTCCATATCACTTGAAAAATGCTTTCAAGGGGCTGGACGATTACGGCAAAAATGATAATCACGATTATTTTTCATTGATATTCCAATCATAATTAATTACACAATTGTTAATTAATTTAAAAACATGAGTATTTATTGAACCACCAAAATCAACTTTAAATATAGTTTTAAAAACCTGGACATAAATTAGTAACCAATTAACCACATCAAGTTTAAATAACAATAGCAATTTAAAAAATCTATACAATTCAGTTTTTCCAGTTTGTTTTTAAGTCCGTTTTTCACCTTTCACATGTACACTATATCAATGGTTCTCAACCTTTTTTTAGTGATGTACCCCCTGTGAACATTTGTTTTAATTCAAGTACCCCCTAATCAGAGCAAAGCATTTTTGGTTGGAAAAAAAAAGAAAAAAAAAGTAAAATACAGCACTATGTCATCAGTTTCTGATTTATTAAATTGTATAAGAGTGCAAAATATTGCTCATATGTGGTGGTCTTTCTTGAACTATTTGGAAGAAAAAAAAGTGAAAATAACTAAAAACGTGTTGAAAAATAAACAAGTGATTCAATTATAAATAAAGATTTCTACACATAGACATAATCATCAACTTAAAGTGCCCTCTTTGGGGATTGTAATAGAGATCCATTTGGATTCATGAACTTAATTCTAAACATTTCTTTACAAAAAAAGAAATCTTTAACATCAATATTTATGGAACATGTCCACAAAAATATCTTGCCTTTCAATACTGAATATTTCATTGTTGCATTTCTTTTCACAGTTTATGAACTTACATTCATATGTTGTTGAAGTATTATTCAATAAATATATTTATAAAGGATTTTTGAATTGTAGCTGTTTTTAGAATATTAATAAAAAAATCTCACGTACCCCTTGGCATACCTTCAAGTACCCCCAGGGTTACGCGTACCCCCATTTGAGAACCACTGTACTATATTGCCGAAGGTATTTGGCCACCCATCCAAATGATCAGAATCAGTTGTCCTAATCACTTGGCCTGACCACATGTGTATAAAATCAAGCACTTAGGCATGGAGACTGTGAAAGAATGGGCTGCTCTCAAGACCTCAGCGATTTCCAGCGTGAAACTGTCAGAGGATGCCACCTGTGCAACAAATCCAATCGTGAAATTTCATCAGTCTGTCCATCCATCTATTTTGTACTGCTTCTGCCCTTTGGGGTCGCTGGAGCCTATCTCAGCTGCATTCGGCCGGAAGGCAGGGTACACCCTGGACAAGTCGCCACCTCATCGCAAGGCCAGTTGTGAAATTTCTTCGCTCCTAAATAATATGGGGGGATTTGGTAGTAACGGAGGTGTATATTGTAGTGTCCTGGAAGAGTTAGTGCTGCAAGGGATCCTGGGTATTTGTTGTGTTTATGTTGTGTTAAGGTGCGGATGTTCTCCCGAAATGTATTTGTAATTATTGTTTGGTATGGGTTCACTGTGTGACACATATTTGTAACAGTTTACCATGAATTGATTAACGTGGACCCCGACTTAAACAAGTTGAAAAACGTATTCGAGTGTTATCATTTAGTGGTCAATTGTATGGAATATGTACTGAACTGTGCAATCTACTAATAAAAGTATCAATCAATCAATCAATCAATCAATCAGTGTTAAAGTTGTTTATACGGCCACCCTCAGTGTGACCTGTCTGGCTGTTGATCAAGTATGCTTGCATTTCACTTGTGTGTGTAAAAGCCGCATATATTATGTAAATGGAGCGGCACGCTGTTTGTATGGAAGAAAAGCGGATGTGACGAGAAGTTGTAGAGGACGCTAAAGGCAGTGCTTTTAAGGCACGCCCCCAATACTGTTGTCGGGGTGGAAATCGGGAGAAATTCAGGAGAATGGTTGCCCCGGAAGATTTTCGGGAGGGGCACTGAAATTCGGGAATCTCCCAGGAAAAATCGGGTGGGTTGGCAAGTATGCTTCCAGTTCATATGTGAGACAAGGCAGGTGGCCAAATATTTTTTTACAATATAGTGTATTTTACCACCATAGAGTATGTGCTTTTTGTGTCAAATAAAATATTTGTTAATTAAATGCAGAAATCCTCCCATTTATTGGTGCAACACATCTCTGGACAATTTTGATCAGTATTTTAGGTCAAAGCATAATAATTGTGTAAATATATCACTAAGTGCTTTGAAGGCCTACTGAAACCCACTATCGACCACGCTGTCTGATAGTTTATATATCAATGATGAAATATTAACATTGCAACATTGCAACACATGCCAATACGGCCTTTTTAGTTTACTAAATTGCAATTTTAAATTTCCCGTGAGTTTCTTGCTAAAAACGTCGCGGAATGATGACGCGTACGCGCGACGTCACGTGTTGGAGGGGACATATTAGCGAGGCACCAAACACAGCTAAATGTCGTCTCTGTTCATGGTGTAATTACACTGTATTTTGGACATCTGTGTTGCTGAATCTTTTGCAATTTGTTCATTTAATAATAAAGACTATAAAGAACAATGCTGTTGGTGGAAAGCGGTGGATTGCAGCTGTCTTTAGCACGGAGACACAGCCGGTGTTTATTTGTTTGTTGTGAAGCAGAGCGGTCAAACGAACATGTTTTCTTTACGTCAACCAGCATGTCTTTGGATGGGAAAATTGTGATATTAAGTCTTACCGGAGAAAACAGTGGATTATGGGACTTCCTCCTGCAGTAGCTGTCAAAAAAGGCAGCTGTGAGCTTGGCTCCTCGGCTTCTCTCTGAGACACTGCGTGTTCACCGCAGCCATCCGACCTCGAGGTATGTCTTTAGAATCTCACTAAAACACTATTAAAACAATAAACAGATAAGGGATCTTCCACAATTATCCTAGTAAATGTGTCTAATTACATCTGAAACGCTCACACTGGGAGCCGTCGCTTTTTTTTTCTTTCTAGTCCTTCACTATTAATATCCTAATTCACAAATCTTTCATCCTCGCACAAGGGGACTTGTTGCTTTCTCGTTCCGAATTGCTCTTACTGCTGGTGGCTCCCATCATAAACAATGTGAATATGTGTGGAGCCCTGCAACTCGTGACGTCACGCGCACATACTTCCGGTAAAGGCATGGCTTTTCTTTTAGCGACCAAAAGTTGCGAACTTTATCGTCGATGTTCTCTCCTAAATCCTTTCAGCAAAAATATGGCAATATCGCGAAATGATCAATTTTGACACATAGAATGGACCTGCTATTCTTGTTTAAATAAGACAATCTACGCTACAGTACACACATCAATAGGGACTGGAGGTCGGCTGTAACGGCTGTCTCGTTTGCATGTTGGCGTTTGGGCTGACTGGCGGGCTGGTCTCCATGATCCTGCTGGCGTGTGGTTGCCTATCAGTTTTTTTCTCGATCGCTTTGATTTGATGGGGTGGTGCTGACTGTCTGGGGCTATTGCAGCTGCTATTTCTGATGACGTTTGTTTGCAGTGTGGGCACCCGTGGCTGCTGGGTCCGGTGCAGGGGGGTGGCTGATATTGTGACTGGTGGTAGCGGGCACTCGTGGTGGTTGTCGGGGCTGACGGACTAGCCGGCTTCATACTTGTTTATTTTTCATGTTGGTTGGCTTGTCAGGTGAGGACCTGGGGTGCCCTTGCGCCCTGCCGCGCCGCCCTTGCGCGCCCGGTTTCGCAACCTTGTCTGGGGCGGGCTTGTCGGGGGTTGTCCCTGGGTTTGCGTGGGTACGCGGCCGGACCTGTGGGGCATGGGGGTTCGGCTAGTTCTCAGTGGGCAGTGGATGCCGGGACTTCATTGCTGTCCCTCCGGCCTGTGTATGGATTTGTTGTCTTATAGGTGTGTGTGTGTGTGTGTGTGTGTGTGTGTGTATATACGTATATGGGTGTGCATGTATGGTTACAGGTATGTGTGTGTTCATAGATGGGTATGTATACATATATGTGTGTGTGTATATGTATGTATGTATGTATGTATATATTTGTGTGTATGTATGTCTGCACGTGTATGTATGCGCATATATGTGTATTAATGTATATATAGATCTATATAATATGTATGTATATGGGTATATGCGCGTGTGTGTACGTATATCTGCAGATGTATATGTGTGTGTGTGTGTGTATATATATATATATATATATATATATATATATATATATATATATATGGGTACGTATATTTCTGGGGTTACGCTCTGGGCCTGCTGGTCAATCGGGGTTGGCGCCTCAGGCTACTGCATCCGGGCTGCATGTCTGGAGCTCCTGGGTCTAGTACCCTCATCCATTGTGGTAGCTTGGTGCTGCAGGGTATTCTGAGTTGCTGCGAGTCGGCCGGCTGCTGGGGTAGTGATGTTGTGTGTCAGCATGTCTGTGATCTTATTTTAATTATTATTTTTTTTTGTGTATATATGTATGCGGAGGTATGTGTGTATATGTATGTATGTATGTGTATGTGTGCATGTATGTGTGTATATGTGTATGTATGTGTATATATATATATATACATATATATATATATGTATGTATGTATGTGCGTGTGTATATGTATGTGTATATATATATATATATGTGTGTGTGTGTGTGTGTGTGTGTGTGTGTGTAGTAAAAAAAAGTTTTTATTTATTTGTTGTTTTTTTTATCTTTTTTTTTTGGTCTGTATTAATAATGTTTTTGTTTGTGTTTGTTGTTGTTTTTTTGTTTGTTTTTGTTTTTTCCCCCCCTCCCTCGGGGGGGGGGGGGGGGGGGGGGAGGATTCGACAGGGCGGTTGCTGGTTGTTCCATCTCCATCGTTGGGGTGCCTCCGGGTGGGGTGGGTGGTTCCCGTGGCCCTGCGCTGGTTGATCCTGTGGCGGCCGACTTGGGTTGGGTGGCCTGGTGTGGACCGCGCCGTGCTCCCCGGGGGTGGGGTTGTGGGGGCCCGGGTGCTTTTGGGGCGAGGGCGGTCTTCCCGTCCGGCTGCGGGGAGTCTCTGTGTTCCCCCGGGCGGGGCGTCCCGTCTTTCTGCCCGTGTGGGGGGTTGTCTCTCGCTGGCTTGGGGTCTCGCCGTCCGCTGCTTCTCTCGTGCCCTGTCCTCTACCGGGCGCGTCTGTCTGCGGCCTGCTGCCGGCTCTTCCGGGCGGCGCGGTGGGCAGGGCTCTGGGGTTCCCATCGCTGGCCGGCCTGGCTGCGTGGGGCCAGTGGTCCCTGGTTCCCCCGGCGCCACACCTGCTGTTTGGGTTGAGCTCTCTGGGCGGCTGGGGCCGTACTCTAGCTCCCACGCACACAGAGTCAAATATATTGTACATACAAACACACAATACTCACACACACACACACCGTTATTCATACATACAAACGTACATAGGTACCTACGCTCCCACATATATACACAAATACAGTACATACCTACATATTCCAAGTTCGTCCATCTACACGCACATTCACGGTACTAACATACACATACTGTACATAGTACATATACATTTACTGTACAAACATTCATATACACATTCTGTTCATATACAAGTACATATACATACATACACTCATGCACATAATCATGTTTCATCAAACATATATCAACGTTGTTGCCCTAGGGTAAACTGGGTAACACATGGCATACTGACAAAGCTTAACCTATTGTTACTATAACAATCTACAAGATTAATATAGGTTGCTTCTCTCTCTTCTCCTCCATCTTTCGGCATTCCTTTTTCTTTATTTATTTTAATTTTATTTATCTTTCTAGTTATTATGTATACGTATTGTTGCATTTGAACAACTGTATTGTTGATATTAGAGGTAAACTATTGGTATTGTTCATAAACAATAGCGCTTTTTCTATTGGTATTTGTATTGCTCCAGTTGTAGTGTAAAAATGCTCAATGTCATTTCTATATTATTATTTATTTCACTAACTGCTTATTTGCTATCACTTTTACGATCATATTTGTACATATTGTATGTGCTGGTGTTGTTCTATTGTTGTTGTTGTTTTTGTTATGTTTGCTGTTGTTGTTTTTGTCTCTCTGTCTAAGCCCCCTCATAGCCCCACAATTTTCCCCTCTGTCTTCCTTTTTTTCTCTTTCTATCCCCTCCTGCACCAAATGATGATATGAATACATTTATTAAGTCAAATTCAAATAAGGCAACAAGAGAAGTATTCTACACTTCTCTTTTGTATAGTAAATCTGAACAGCCGATATGGGCATCTACATCAACTATATGATTTGCCTGAGAAGCTGGACAGGACAAAAAATAAAATAAAAAAAATAAGACAATCAAATTTCAGTAGAAGTTTCAGTACATTATGCTAGTGTGAGGTACTTGTTTGAAACCTTTATTTTGTTAGCGTAGTCAAACCGGATGTTATGATGCGCCGCTATTATTGTTAAGGGGTAGGTTGTAAACCACCCCTCCCTTCCCCCCGCTATTCCCTTCTTCATGGTTCCTTTACAAATTATTGACATTTCTGCTGATCACAAATACACAAAAACGTGTACAAATGGGTAAGAAACGTTGGTTTTTAATAAGTCACCTTTAAAACTAGTAGGGGAAAAAAACTAACATGACCCCTTTAAGACGGTTTAGTTTCACTTTTGACATGTTGCGTTCTTCCCTAATCATATACACAATAAACGCCTTTAGAAAATGGCTATTAGACGAACAAAACCACTTACTCGTTTCGAAGAGGACCAGTGTACATGGTTTTCATCACGACACGGCCCAAGGTGGCATGGTAGCACAGATACACTTCTCCGAACCCTCCGTCGTCCAGGTGCTCTTTCTGGATGACATCGCTCGCCCTCAGCTGGAGCGAAGACGGCGGCGCGGCGGCCATTCTCAGCTGAGAAGTTCCTCCGTAAAAAATAAAGAGACACCTTAAAGTAGACAAGAGAGTTGGTTGTGTTGGGCGGGGAGGGGGGAGTAGCAGACTGCCTTTGACGCGAAACTATAACATTTCAATGTTAGCTATCTTATGTCACGTTTACGAGCCAATAAAGGTGTAAAGTAACGTTGAAAACTTACCGTGAAAGGTTTTCCAAACTCGTTGACTGAACCACAAGTTCCTTCCTGAAAGTGTTGAAGTGACGTTGGTGGGTAGTTCAAGGGGGAGGAGACAGACTGTAGCTTTCCACTCTGTCACACATATATATTTTGCATTCTATTTTAGTTACTTTATTAAGTTTACAATCTCCTGGCGATGATTTGTACTGATTCTGTACTTGTTTTGATTATTATTATTTCTTTGCTTGTATGTAAATGTGTCATATTATAAATAAAGTTTTATAAAAAAAACTATATAAAAAAAAACTCAAGACCTACTTCCGATAATTGAAGACACAAGCACCTCATTGGCTGGTTCTGGGACGAGCGTTTGCCGGAAGTGAATCTTAAGTTTTGAAGCAACGAAATTTTCTGCATTTTTTTTATTCTGTACATTTATAAAAACAGCCTCAAAGAAATGAGTGTTAATATTATGTTGCTAGCTAAATTTTTCATACATAAAAGTTGATTTCTTAAAGTGAAACAGCAAATTCTCACAATGGTTTATTGAGTTCAAATTAGTTATAAAATCTTGGATGATGGTAAAAAGTAAAACAACTTTTAAATGATTATCCTTATTAGATGAATGTTTTAGATAAGCCAATTCTATATTCAGTTTTTTAGTTTTAACCTGGGCTTCACGGTGGGAGAGGGGTTAGTGTGTCTGCCTCACAATACAAAGGTCCTGAGTAGTCCTGAGTTCAATCCCAGGCTCGGGATTTTTCTGTGTGGAGTTTGCATGCTCTCCCCGTGACTGCGTGGGTTCCCTCCGGGTACTCCGGCTTCTTCCCACTTCCAAGGACATGCACCTGGGGATAGGTTGATTGGCAACAATAAATTGGCCCTAGTGGGTGAATGTTGTCTGTCTGTCTGTATTGGCCCTGCGATGAGGTGGCGACTTGTCCAGGGTGTACCCCGGCCCTCTGCCAGATTGTAACGGAGATAGGCACCAGTGACTCCAAAGGGAATAAGTGGTAAAAAATGGATGGATGGATGGATAGCTTTAACCTATTTTTATTTTGTTAATCTATTTGTGTTGTGTCTTACTTTTAAATTTTGTATTTGTTTACATGAAAATGTTGATTGCGCAACCTTGTTAGTGTTTGAAGTTTTGTACTGAATTGGAAGTGCCCTAATTTGTTTGTATATTTTCAACATGTGCAATTATTAAGTAAAAAAAACATTCTGCAAAAAAAAAAAAAAGACAGACTTTAGCAAGTTTTACAAGTAGATAACAGAGCAGTTGCAAAAATCATAACATGTTTTCTGACAAATGTTAGCAAGCTTAAGTCATGTTTACAAACCATGTTGCGCTCATAAAACAATTCAAAGTAGCATTAAAAACTTGCTGGGAAAGCTGTTAATAACGTGTGTTCTGTACGGTTAGTTCCTTCCTGCATTTGATAAGGTGACAGAAATGTAGAAAAAAAGGGAGGTCACAAAGTAAACCAGCCCTAAAAGTCGATAACACAGAAGGACAACTAGTTGATGACGCGTCTGTATAGTACAGTGGTTCTCAAATGGGGGTACGCGTACCCCTGGGGGTACTTGAAGGTATGCCAAGGGGTACGTGAGATTTTTTTAAATATTCTAAAAATAGCTACGATTCAAAAATCATTTATAAATACATTTATTGAATAATACTTCAACAAAATATGAATGAAAGTTCATAAACTGTGAAAAAAAATACAACAATGCAACATTCAGTGTTGACCGCTAGATTTTTTGTGGACATGTTCCATAAATATTGATGTTAAAGATATATTTTTTTGTGAAGAAATGTTTAGAATGAAGTTGATGAATCCAGATGGATTTCTATTACAATCCCCAAAGAGGGCACTTTAAGTTGATGATTACTTCTATGTGTAGAAATCTTTATTTATAATTGAATCACTTGTGGGCTTCACGGTGGAAGAGGGGTTAGTGCGTCTGCCTCACAATACGAAGGTCCTGCAGTCCTGGGTTCATATCCAGGCTCGGGATCTTTCTGTGTGGAGTTTGCATGTCCTCCCCGTGAATGCGTGGGTTCCCTCCGGGTACTCCGGCTTCCTCCCACTTCCAAAGACATGCACCTGGGGATAGGTTGATTGGCAACACTAAATTGGCCCTAGTGTGTGAATGTGAGTGTGAATGTTGTCTGTCTATCTGTGTTGGCCCTGCGATTAGGTGGCGACTTGTCCAGGGTGCACCCCGCCTTCCGCCCGATTGTAGCTGAGATAGGCGCCAGCGCCCCCCGCAACTCCAAAAGGGAATAAGTGGTAGAAAATGGATGAATGGATGAATCACTTGTTTATTTTTCAACACATTTTTAGTTTTTTTATATCTTTTGTTTCCAGATAGTCCAAGAAAGACCACTACAAATGAACAATATTTTGCATCCATTTTTTTCCATCCATTTTTCTACCGCTTATTCCCTTTTGGGGTCGCGGGGGCGCTGGCGCCTATCTCAGTTACAATCGGGCAGAAGGCGGGTTACACCCTGGACAAGTCGCCACCTCATCGCAGGGCCTGCTGTGAACCTGTTTTTATGTTTTTTTTGTATGTTTTTTTTATCATGTTCTGTTTGTGTTGTGTTGTTTGCTCGGTCCTTGTATTATCTTTTAACCTGTCCATTGTACAGCACTTTGGCTACATCTGTGGTAAATTTTAAATGTGCTTTATAAATAAAGTTGATTTGATTTGATTTGATTTAGTGGTGGAAGATATTTTAGGATTGCACTTAGAACACATAGGTTACAAAGCATTATATACATATTTAAAAATGACCGAGTTAAATAAAAGAATATAGGGTGTGGTTTCACCTCGATCCACACTTCATTTTAGAAGGTAGCGGTAATACACACCCAAAGGTTGCTTGCCAACCGCCATTAAACAAAAAAAGAAGAAGAAGATGCCAGAGGAATCCATATTTTATGCCATGCCTTCTTTGTCTCATTTTGTCCACCAAGCTTTGTATACTGTGTGTGAATGCACAAAGGTGAAATTTGTTGATGTTATTGACTTGTGTGGAGTGCTAATCAAGCATATTTGGTCAGTGCATGCATGACTGCAATCTAATTGATGCTGACATGTTATTTAGGGCAGCTGTATGTACATATTGCATCATTATGCCTCCTTTGTAGGTAGATTTGAGCTCATTTAATTTCCCATGTCCTCTTTGTATTTAATTTATCTGATGTCTCATGACACATTATCTGTATGTAATATTGGCTGCATTTCTGATAGTTGTTTGTGTGCTTTGTTGTTCCAGACCTCAGCAAACGTAACCCAGCTTGCAAAGATTGTAATAAATCGCAAAATGATTCTCTGCATTTGACCCATCACCCTTGATCACCCCCTGGGAGGTGAGGTGGGAAGGAATCATTTGGGGGGATTTCACCCCCAATTCCAACCCTTGATGGTGAGTGTCAAACAGGGAGGTTATGGGTCCCATTTTTATAGTCTTTGGTATGACTCGGCTAGGGTTTGAACTCATAACCTACTGATCTCAGGGCAGACACTTTAACCAATAGGCCACTGAGTAGGAGAAGACAGCCTGCCGTTTCCTTTAACTTGGACACACAACACATATATCTTTGGCCATTCTAAGCCAGTGATTTAGAGGAGTTATTTTACTCCCTGATAAGTTTAACTAATGTTTACCAATGTTGCAAAAAATGTGTAGAATAAATATTACATTTCAACATTTCTATCAACAAAGTTTTGTGTCAGCCTGCGACACATAGTCATTTTGATAATAGGCTGTTATAGCTAATATAGACACTTACCGGTATATCATGTGTTGACTTCATTATATCAAATATAGAAACGCTTTTTATTTTTTGCAGCTCCAGACAGATTTTCTTTTGTATTTTTGGTCCAATATGGCCCTTTTAACATTTTGGGTAGCCGATCCCTGGTATAGTGCATACCTCAGTACGGTGTTTAGTATTTGTTTTTATTATTATTTGGTCATCTACTTCATGCATTTTGCTATTTTACATCACAAACACACCAGCAAAGGGCTTTTATTTGCATGCGGTCCCATTTAAAGTCTTTAATATAACTTTATTATTATTATTATTAAACATTAACACTTATTATTGGCTTCATTTGTTTGAAAGTAGCTTTTTAAAACACGCCTCGGCTCGCTTAGGATTTAGACATTTTAAAGATTTGATGAACATTTTTAGATTATGTTATTGTAAACCAGTTCCCACTTAAATGATAAATGATAAATGGGTTGTACTTGTATAGCGCTTTTCTACCTTCAAGGTACTCAAAGCGCTTTGACACTACTTCCACATTTACCCATTCACACACACATTCACACACTGATGGAGGGAGCTGCCATGCAAGGCGCCAACCAGCACCCATCAGGAGCAAGGGTGAAGTGTCTTGCTCAGGACACAACGGACGTGACGAGGTTGGTACTAGGTGGGATTTGAACCAGGGGCCCTCGGGTTGCGCACAGCCACTCTTTCACTGCGCCACGCCGTCCCACTTGCATGTCTATCGCTGTTAATTAGTTCCAGGGCTGACTTTAGGAAAAAATTATTAATTATATGTCAACATTTTTATAAATAGAGCATAATATTGTTTTCACGGCCTTCTAAATACATTTTTTTTTTTTTATTACAGTATGAGAGTTCTCTCGAACTGAAACAACACCCACATTGTCACCTTTACACTCCATCCATTTCCTACCGCTTGTCCCATTTGGGGTCGTGGGGGGTGCTGGAGTCCATCAAATAGTTACTCTGCTTGTGGCTGAGCCAATCAGTGACCACGATACTGAAGAGCAAGCTCTGATAGTACTTTTTAGTTCTATTAGCCATTTTTATGCTCGAGAATGCTTAATTTAAGCCAAACGTACGATGAAATCTGCGATAGGGACCTAGAAGCGCGATATGACGAGGGACGATTGATAACGTGATAACCCATAGCACAATAGGTGGAAAGCCCATAATATTTACATGTTTATGTCTCAGTTTCATCAATAATGTGTTTTATTAGGCATTTTGGGGGTTTCTAAAAGCTCCATAACATATTCTAAAACTCCTCTAAATTATTTGCTGTTGTATTATAATGAATATTTTTTTTTTCATTGAATAGTGATGACAAATTTACATAAAGTAGCCAGAATGTAAGTTTTAATGATGTTGTTGTTCAATGAAATATGATTTAAAAAAATAATGTTAAATTTATGTTCATGTAGAGCAGGGGTCTCAAACTCAATTTACCTGGGGGCCACTGGATGCAAAAACTGGGTGAGGCTGGGCCGCGAGGAAAGATTTCTTAAAAAAAAACTAACATGCACTTTTTAATGAATTCACCTTCTTTAAATGGCTTTATTGCCCTAGCAACATACTTGCCAACTCTCGCGATCTTTTCGGGTAACACCCGAATATCAGTGACCCTCCCGTTAATCTCCCGGGGCACTGAAAATTGAGAGTCTACCGGAAAAATTGTGGAAATACAAGTATGACGATGTAAAGCGCCATTCATATAAAGCTCGCGGGCCGCACCAACATTAAATTTCATATTAAGGTGCGGGCCGCAAAATAACGTCTCGCGGGCCGTGTGTTTGAGACCCCTGCTGTAGAGGATTATCATCAGGGGATAATACTAATCATAGGAATGCATCACTGTTATGATTATTATTAGTCCATCTACTGGCGGTTAAGCCTCCACTGTCTTTCAAAACTAACCACGATTCGATCTGTTTCCAACTTTTTTCAAGGTTCCATTGAACGCACCACAAGTATGTGCTATATGACAGTGGTCCCCAACCACCGGGCCACGGACCGGTACCGGGCCGTGGCCCGATTGGTACCGGGCCGCAGAAGAATTTTTTATTAAGTTTTATTTTTTTTTAAATAAATAAAACAAATAAAAAAAATTAAAAAATATATATATTTTTTATCAAATCAACATAAAAAACACAATATACACCTACAATTAGTGCACTGACCACAAAAACCTCCCCTTTTCATGACAAAAACGTCCCTTTTTCATAACAAAGAAAAAAAAAAGGAAAAAGAAGGACTCCTTCCCCAACTCCCACCCCACCCCGGGCCGCGGGACAAATTATTAAGCGTTGACCGGTCCGCGGATACAAAAAGGTTGGGGACCACTGCTATATGAGATGCAAATGTTCTCGGTGTGTGTGTGAATGCATAACATGTGAGCTTTGATGACGTCATGCTCTGTTTGCCCCTACCATAAGGGAAGAACCATTTTGCCTCTTTTGCAAGGGTGTGTTTGTTGTATTACGCATTCTTAATTTAATTCAAACAACCTTTTCTTCAACTTTGAAATTAAAAATAGATTTTATCCTAACGTTTACGACATCGTCTTTTGTAACTGACACATTTAAATGAAATAAAACAATCTTCAACTATTTATGTGGGTCAGCCAACACAATAGTTGTATGTTTGTGTTCCTATTGATTTGATTTGTCATGGGACAATGTCGCCCCCTAGCGGTTATAGTGTGATTACCAATTATAATGTGTCAATTACGCCATGGAATGGAAGTCCAAAGTGGGGTCCAGGGACCCTTTGTGGTGGTTGTTGACCTTCAGCTTATTCTAAAATATTAATTGAACAAAATAAGACAACGACACCAAAAAATAGTATAATTAAAAAAGAGCAGTAATTGTACCATGAATTGATGAACGTGGACCCCGACTTAAACAAGTTGAAAAACTTATTGGGGTGTTACCATTTGGTGGTCAATTGTACGGAATATGTACTGTACAATCTACTAATAAAAGTTTCAATCAATCAATCAATGTACAAAAACAAAGTTGAAAAAAATTATGTGAATAACGTCCTAACATTAAGACCAAAACGGTGTACTCTTACGATAAAGTCGTAATATGAGAGAGAAAGTACTTTCACATACATAATGTTAAAATACTGTAGACATAAACATTTTTTTTATAATAATTTGTATTAGAAACAAACAAAACTAACAATAGAACTGCACTTTTTGGAAATTTGGTTGTGGAAAAAAGTGATATTAGTACAAAAATACAGTCAAACTATCATGGACTTAAAGTTGCAATATTGCAGGGGGTAAATTACAGGAAGGTGTGTGTATTTTTAAAAGGTAAAAATAGAACCCCCCCCCCAAAAAAAAAAACTATACTAGTAATTTTATGGTTTGTCATATACAGAACTATTATGGAGACTGCTATTTTGTATATACAGTACAGGCCAAAAGTTTGGACACACCATCTCATTTCAATGCATTTTCTTTATTTTCAAGACTATTTAAATTGTAGATTGTCACTGAAGGCATCAAAACTATGACACATGTGAAGTGAAAACTATTTCAGGTGACTACCTCTTGAAGCCCATGGAGAGAATGAGTGTGCAAAGCAGTTCTCAGAGCAAATGGTGGCTATTTTGAAGAAAGTAGAATACAAAACATGTTTTCAGTCATTTCACCTTTTTTGTTAAGTACATAACGCCACATGTAGTTTTGATGTCTTCAGTGACAATTTACAAAGTAAATAGTCATGAAAATAAAGAAAGCACATTGAATGAGAAGGTGTGTCCAAACTTTTGGTCTGTACTGTATATCCTTAGGTCCCAAATCCGTTTCTGTCATGAAAGTAAAATGTGAAAATATACAGTATATTGGTAAAAAAACAAACAAACAAACAAAAAAAACTATATATATATATATATATATATATATATATATATATATATATATATATATATATATATATATATATATATATATATAGCTATATATATATATATATATATATATATATAGTTTTTTTTGTTTGTTTGTTTGTTTTTTATATATATATATATATATATATAGCTATATATATATATATATATATATATATATATATATATATATATATATATATATATATATATATACAAACATTCAATCAATGTTTATATAGCCCTAAATCACAAGTATCTCAAAGGGCTGCACAAATCACAACTACATCCTCGGTTCAGATCCCATATAAGGGCAAGGAAAAACTCACAACCCAGTTGGATGTCATGGTAAATAACTATGAGAAACCTTGGAGAGGACCGCAGATGTGGGTGTTTGTATATGTGCGTGTGTGTGTGTGTGTGTGTAGGTATGTATGTATATATACATATATATATATATATATATATATATATATATATATATATATATATATATATATATATATATATATATATATATATACATACATATGTATGAATGTATATAATATATATATATATATATATATATATATATATATATATATATATACATACATATGTATGAATGTATATATATATATATATATATTAGGGCTGTGAATCTTTGGGTGTGCCACGATTCAATTCAATATCGATTCTTGGGGTCACGATTCGATAATACATCGATTTTTTCGATACGATTCGAAAACGATATTTTTCCGATTCAAAACGATTCTGTATTCATTCAATACATAGGATTTCAGCAGGATCTACCCCAGTCTGCTGACATGCTAGCAGAGTAGTTGATTTAAAAAAAATGTTTTTTATAATTGTAAAGGACAACGTTTTATCAACTGATTGCAATAATGTATTTTTTTTAAACTATTAAACAAACCAAAAATATTACTTATTTGATATTTGTGAAAACATTGGACACAGTGTGTTGTCAAGCTTATGAGATGCGATGCAAGTGTAAGCCACTGTGACACTATTGTTCTTTTTTTTAGTTTTATAAATGTCTAATGATAATGTCAATGAGGGATTTTTAATCACTGCTATGCTGAAATTATAACTAATATTGATACTGTTTTTGATAATATTCATTTTTGTTTCACTACTTTTGGTTTGTTTTGTGTCGTGTTTGTGTCTTCTCAATTGCTCTGTTTATTGCAGTTGGTTTTGAAATTGGATTGCATTGTTATTGTATTGCTGTGTAGTGGTTTGTTGGATTGATTAAAAAAAAATCTAAAAATAAAAAATAAAAAATAAATCGATTTTTGTTTATATAGCCCTAAATCACAAGTGTCTCAAAGGGCTGCACAAGTCACAACTGCATCCTCGGTTCAGATCCCAAGGGCAAGGAAAAACTCACAACCCAGTGGGATGTCAATGTGAATGACTATGAGAAACCTTGGAGAGCACCGCAGATGTGGGTGTTTATATGTGTGTGTGTGTGTGTGTGTATATATATATATATATATATATATATATATATATATATATATATATATATATATATATATATATATATATATATATATATATATATATATATATATATATATATATATATATATATATATACATATATATATATATATATATATATATATATATATACGGCCACTCTCCCACTGCGCCACGGCCGTGCGCAACCCGAGGGTCACTGGTTCAAATCCCACCTAGAACCAACCTCGTCACGTCCGTTGTGTCCTGAGCAAGACACTTCACCCTTGCTCCTGATGGGTGCTGGTCGGTGCCTTGCATGGCAGCTCCCTCCATCAGTGTGTGAATGTGTGTGTGAATGGGTAAATGCGGAAGTAGTGTCAAAGCGCTTTGAGTACCTTGAAGGTAGAAAAGCGCTATACAAGTACAACCCATTTATATATATATATATATATATATATATATATATATATGTATATATATATATATATATATATATATATATATATATATATATATATATATATATATATATATGTATATATATGTATGTATATGTTCTCAGGAATGTACAGCTACAGATTATTTCAAATTATTTAAAAGGGTGTTAATTTACAAAAAAACGAAACAAACAAAAAAGCAGTAATGCGAGTAAACTGATGATTGGGAATGTCGTGTCTAAATAAGAGTTAACACTACAACTCCCATGATGCACTGCGAGCAGAAGAGCTGCGTTCTCGATAGACTCGCTCACTTCACCCACTGGGCGAGTATGTAACCAAAGTAAGTGGCATTTTGGAACTCAGTCGAGTGTTATATTTATTTTCCTCGAGTGAGTTTGTATTTTTCCCCCCTGTCGACATGGGCAATGGCATCAACAAGGTACGTTTATGATTTATTAATGTCGTGTTTTTTGTTAACGTATAGTGAATTTTTGATGGAATACTTAACATCATAACATTCTCCACTTTAAAAAAAAAACTATATACAAATGTTGTTAAAATGTGACTAAGTAGTAAGTTGTATGCTATTTGGCAGCTGTCTGCTCAGCTGTTGAAGCCCATCAATGATGTCTTCAGGGTCTCTTTTCCCCTTCCATAGGTCCTGCCTGACTTATACTTGGGGAATTTCAGAGGTAAGTTTTATTCTGACAGTGTATGCTTTGTTTACAGTTTGGTTTGTTTTTGCCAGACGCGAGAGACCGAGAACAGTTAGCCAGGAACAACATCACCCACATCCTGTCCATTCATGACACTGCAGCACCCATCCTCCAGGTGAAGCCTCCATATTGTTATCCGTTCACATTAAAGCAGGGCACTCTGTACACATGGCAGGAGTGAACATTCCAGTCTGTCAGGTTCTCCAGGAAGTTACTCCATCACAGACATTAGCCCAAATCTCATTGTTTACGCTCTAAATGTGTGTCTTGGCGAGATCACTAGAATGTCCCGTAGGATCTCTGCTAATTGCACCATTTAGGTAACTTGTGCGCTCTGTCCCGCAGGAGATGACCTATCTCTGCATTTCAGCGGCCGATCTGCCCACGCAGAACCTGTGAGTACCGATATTGTGCGTGGCAGAAGAAAAAAAGACAGAGAAGCAATTTGGGTGTGAGGTTGTGTTCCTTCATCCCATCTTGGGAAATGTTACGCCTCTACAAGCTCACTTTTAAGGATGCGCACAGAGCCATCGACAAAGAAGTTGCACAGTTTAGCAGGATAGTCGGAGCTATTTATATACACCCACTTCACATAGCCATGCATGTGGTCATGCATCTATCTACACACAGTGCCCTATTTCAACGTGTGCAGTACAGTCGTGGTCAAAAATGACACTTGTAAAGAACATAATGTCATGGCTGTCTTGAGTTTCCAATGAGTTCTACAACTCTTATTTTTTTTGTGATTGAGTGATTGGAGCTCATACTTGTTGGTCACAAAAAACATTCATGAAGTTTGGTTCTTTTATGAATTTATTATGGGTCTACTGAAAATGTGACCAAATCTGCTGGGTCAAAAGTATACATACAGCAATGTTAATATTTGGTTGCATGTCCCTTGGGAAGTTTCACTGCAATAAGGCGCTTTTGGTAGCCATCCACATGCTTCTGGCAAGCTTCTGATTGATTTTTTTGACCACTCCTCTTGACAAATTTGGTGCAGCTAAATGTGTTGGTTTTTCTGACATGGACTTGTTTCTTCAGCATTGTCCACATGTTGTTGTTGTTCTCCACAGGACTCAGCATTTTAAACAAAGTATCACGTTCATGCACGAGTCCCGGATAAAAGGAGAAGGCTGCTTGGTTCACTGGTAACACACACACTTGTTGTTGTTGTTGTTATACGACATGTCCTCCATCACCATGTTCAAATATAAATGTGCACCACATTTCATTTCGTGCAAAGGACTCGGCATGTGCCAGTGATTCATAGTATACAGTAAAAAAATGCTGGGTTATTTTGATAACCCAATTTATGAGTTGCGAGTGTTGGGTTAAATTTTGGAGTTGTTTTTATGAAGAGCAATCAATTTTTTGGGTTATAAGGATATTGTTTTAACTCAATTTGTGGGTTTTCAAAGTTATGAACCATTTTTGGGTTGTTTTTCAATGTGTAACGCATTTTTGGATAAATGGCTTTTTTAAAATTAAAAAGTAACTTTTTTTCTTTAAGGGAATTTTATTAAGGACTAATCTCATTAACAATTTTTGCAATCACACATTTTATGTACATGAATATATATGAGTATGCTGTATAGGACTACTATGACCATACACAGCAATTCTCGTAAAAAAATATATATATCTCATCTTGCTTTTGAGTATATTTTAAAGGAATAAAAATAATGTTGATCAGTAGTTGGGAAGGAGTAAGACAAACCAGCAGTAAAATTTATAATTGTTAACTAACTATTGGGTGAAGGAGCGCTAAATTGTGCAACCCAATAGTTGGGTTAGGAATAACCCAACACTGTAGTGAGCATAACTCAGCTTTTGTGTTAAATAAATCCAACCCAATAGTTGGGTTATGAATCAACCAACATGGAGTTAGCATAACTCAACTTTTGGTTTAAATTAATCACTGCAAAATTTGGGTTGAATAAATTAACCCAAAATGTAGAGTTAAAATAACTCAAATAAGGGGCTCGTCCTTTTTTGAACCAGCAGTTGGGTTAAAATTAGGTAATTTTTTAACCGAGGATTTTTTGGTGTGCAGTGAGTAGGGTTGTCTCAATACCAATATTTTACTAACGGAACCAAAATATATATAGATAATTTTGTAAATAAAGGGCACCACAAAAAATGCCATTATTGGCTTTATTTTAACAAAAAAAATCATAGGGTACATTAAACATATGTTTCTTATAGCAATGTTATCCTTAAATAAAATAGTGAACCTACTACACAACTTGTCTTTGTAAGTAAGCAATTTAAGGCTCCTAATTTGTCTGCTGACGTATGCAGTAACATATTGGGTCATTTATCATTCTATTATTTTCTCCAAATTTTAAAGAGAAGCTGTAAAAAAATGATTATTAATGTACTTGTTCATTTACTGTTAATATCTGGTTATTTTCTGTTTTAACATGTTCTATCTACACTTTTGTTAAAATGTAATAATCACTTATTCTTCTGTTGTTGGATGCTTGACTTTAGTTTTGGATGACACCACATATTTGGATGTCAATCCGATACCAAGTAGTTACAGGATCATACATTGGTCATATTCAAATTCTTTGTGTCCAGGGACGTATTTCCTGAGTTTATACACATAATATGAATTTCAAAAAAGAGAAAAAAGATTTTGTGATAAGAAAAAATATCGATGTAATAATAGTAGTATCAAATAAATACGCTATTGTACTTGGTATCATTACGGTGGATGTCATGTGTAGATCCACCCATGGCATTTGTTTACATTCAGGCACGCTTTTGTTAGTGATGAAGCTGGTGAGCTATTGTATCCTCCTACGATGTGTAGTGAAGCATGTTTGCCTATTCCTTGTCCTGCAGGGATGATACTTGTAAGAAACTCATTTTATGTGTCGTCATATGTGCGAGGATTAGTGATTTAGAAGTAGCTAAAACACTGCCGACTGCGGATAGACGTTAGCTGCTAACTAGCAAGCCATGTCTTAAATCACCTATTCCTGAGGGCGTTTCAGTGTTATAACGTCACCTTTATCGTTAGTTTTTAAGTCAAAATGCGTCCCTTCTTCCTTTTCTGTCTACACACTGTGTCTGCTTGTAAGTACTCTGTGACTGTATGCTGCCGAACATGCTCCTCTCCTCTTAAAACTAGCAATGTCACGACATGACGATGACTAGCCATCATGCCTGTTAAAAGAAAAGGAGAAGAGGGAACCAGTCATTTTCAAACAGAGTATAGTACCGTTTTTGGTTCATTAGTACTGCAAAACTATACTAGCTTGGCTATACAACTTGAACCATAAAAATTAGCCCAGAGACGAGTCTACGTCAACACCTTCTTAGGTTGTGGCACCCTTAAAGTACCAGTAGAGTGGAAGAACAAGTTGCCTCTATATTGACGTTGTTTGATTTATGACACCTAAATACTTCCACAGTTTGGAAATAAATAGATATGATCAGAATACTATCAATCTCAGGGAGATTCCCGAGCCATTTTAAAAGATAATGAGGTAGCAACCACAGATCCCTTCCTCATCAACAACAATGCTAATCAAGCAGAGTTTGTAAGAGCCAACAATGATCACTCTGGAAAAAAATATGTTTTTAACACTAGCATCTGCAGCATTACTAAGTGCTAAATATACAACTAACCATGTGTTAGCCATTTTTTTGTTATTTATATTTCTGTATTCCTGCATATATTACAAGTTAAATACATTATTTATTTATTGCTTGATGAATGCTTGGGCCTACTATGCTACTGCGCTTTGGTGTTGGCCATTGTAGTGGTGTTTGATGAATGCTTGGGCCTATTGTGCTACTGCACTTTGGTGTTGGTCACTGTGGTGTTGTTTGATGAATACTTGGGCCTTCTGTGCTACTGCACCTTAATTTCTCTCATTATGGTTGTGGTAGCCATGTTTGTGTTATTTATATTTCTCTAGTTCTGCATATATTATTAAGTTAAATTATCTAATTTTTGAATTGCCATGAACATATGTTTTAACATCCATCCATCCATCCATTTTCTACATATTGCAAGTTAATTATTGAATTATAAGGGTCATTTACAGCACCTGTGACAATAGCATATAGGGGCGCACAGGTGAATTTGATTGGACAAAGAATGTTGGGTTGAGAGACTGGCGGTAAAAACAATTTTTGACCACTTCTAATGCAACACCTGAGCCTTAGTTTTTTGTTTGTAGCTTTGTATGCAGCAAAACTACGGTAGTTTTCATTCACTTTGGATGTGCATGGAATGAAGACCTTTTTTTGCAAACAAAGCTATTTTTTGAAAAACTTAAGTTGGAGTCGGAAGTGCGTTTGAAAGTGCATCACCTGTCCTGGCTTTTGGTTTAGAACCTGGGAATCCAATCCAATCCACTTTATTGGTTGGCGCCTTGCATGGCAGCTCCCTCCATCAGTGTGTGAATGTGTGTGTGAATGGGTAAATGTGGAAGTAGTGTCAAAGCGCTTTGAGTACCTTGAAGGTAGAAAAGCGCTATACAAGTACAACCCATTTATCATTTATATAGCACATTTAAACAACAAGAACGTTTCCAAAGTGCTGCACA
The DNA here is from genome assembly GCF_033978795.1 of Nerophis ophidion. NCBI lineage: Eukaryota > Metazoa > Chordata > Actinopteri > Syngnathiformes > Syngnathidae > Nerophis > Nerophis ophidion. Next base: position 26,030,443 of record NC_084624.1, on the reverse strand, counting down.
GCCATGTTAAAAAGAATATAAAAAAAACAATAATATGCTCCACCAATGATTGAATAAAAACAAAAACTAAATAAATATAAAACCAATGTAAAAACAATATAAAAATAAATATGATTAAAAACAATTTTAAAGGGTAAAATCATTTAAAAAGTTAAAATAGAAATCAAAATGTATATAAAAAAAAAATCACAGAGGACAGAGGACCACACAACTTATGTAGTGTTAAAAGCGAAATCTTGGGAAAACCGAAACAAACCATAATCAAACATAATAAAACAAACACTTACTGTACAATTTTCCATGATGCCGACCGACGAGACACTCACACAATCCCGCTGATTAAGTCTCAATCGCAATCCTTAAAAAGGTTTAAAAAAAAAGTAGGCAAAACTTGGTCTTTTTCACAATCTCGGGGTATGTCAAAGTCGACCAGCCTCTCGTTCCATGGCTGCATTTGTCTACTACCTGGTGAGAGATGCGTTAATTATAATCTACAATTGACTTTTAGCAAGTTTGAGACGAAGCAGAAGCAGCCGTCAACAATAGCAGCGTAAGCTAGCATTAGCTCATGGCTATCAGTGCTCTGCTAAAACAGGCTATCTGCATTGGCGATTATAATAAAAATATCACTCATTCATCCATCCATATTCTACCGCTTACTCCCTTTGGGGTCGCGGGGGGCGCTGGTGCCTATCTCAGCTACAATCGGGCGGAAGGCGGCGTACACCCTGGACAAGTCGCCCTTTCATCGCAGGGCCAACACAGATAGACAGACAACATTCACACTCTAGGGCCAATTTAGTGTTGCCAATCAACCTATCCCCAGGTGCATGTCTTTGGAAGTGGGAGGAAGCCGGAGTACCCGGAGGGAACCCACGCAGTCACAGGGAGAACATGCAAACTTCACACAGAAAGATCCCGAGCTCGGGATGGAACCCAGGACTACTCAGGACCTTCGTATTGTGAGGCTGACGCACAAACCCTAGTTCCACCGTCCTGCCCCAAAATCCCTCATATTTAATTTTCAGGTCATGACATGTAAATGGAGTATCATTGGATGTTTTTTAGAGGGTGTAATGGGTGCAACAGAGGATACTCGATATATTGACACAATTGTTAGTTATTTATTTTCCAGTTTGAATGCATAAAAAAGGCAAGCATAAGTGTTCTTGTCTTAAATAAGGATTGTGAATGATGAAAAGCACATCTCTTTACAACTTTTGTGTATTTCCATTATGACTGATCTGATAATATGGTTCAGAGCAGTGTTTTTCAACCTTTTTTGAGCCATGGCACATTTTTAGTGTTGAAAAAATCTGGAGGCACATGACCAGCAGAAATCATTAAAAAACAAAACTCAGTTGACAGTAAAAAGTCGTTGTTGCAATTGTTGGATAGGAGTTTAAACCATAACCAACCATGCATCACTGTAGCTCTTGTCTCAAAGTAGGTGTATTGTATTGTAACGTCCCGTCACATCACGCCAGGACTTACTTGGTGTTTTTTTGCTTTTTTCCTGTGTGTAGTGTTTTAGTTCTTGTCTTGCGCTACTCCTATTTTGGTGGCTTTTTCTCATTTTTTTTGGTGTTATTTTCCTGTAGCAGTTTCATCTCTTCCTTTAAGCAATATTTCCCGCATGTACTTTGTTTTAGCAATCAAGAATATTTCAGTTGTTTTTAATCCTTCTTTGTGGGGATATTGTTGATTTTCATGTCATGTTCGGATGTACATTGTGGACGACGTCTTTGCTCCACAGCAAGTTTTTGCTGTCGTCCAGAATTCTGTTTTTGTTTACTTTTAACCCAGTTCAGTGTTAGTTTCGTTCCGCATAGCCTTCCCTAAGCTTCATTGCCTTTTCTTATGGGCACTCACGTTTTTTTTATTTTGGTTTAAGCATTAGATAATTTTTTTTTACCTGCACACTGCCTCCCGCTGTTTCCGACATCTACAAAGCAATTAACTGGCGGCTGCCACCTACTGATATGGAAGAGTATTACACGGTCACTCTGCCGAGCTCTAGACAGACACTCAACAACAACACATCATTTGCAGACTATAATTACTGGTTTGCAAAACATATTTTTAACCCAAATAGGTGAAATTAGATAATCTCCCACGGCACACCAGACTGTATCTCAAGGCACACTAGTGTGCAGCGGCACAGTGCTTGAGAAACACTGGTTTAGAGTACAGAAGCGTTATTGGCCAAGATATTCGGAGCAGAATATTCAGAATTGCCGACATAATTTGTGGCATTTTGTGATGTTTGGACGGTATTTTCACATACTTTACGGATTGTAAATTCAATTGGATGTGGTTTAATATATACATGAATAAAACACAATTAAGTATATAAAGTCAACTTGGTTTTTCCACTCTCCTGCTACTTTAGGTGTATGTGCCATTGCACTTCAAATGCAGCTACTGCCATCTTGTGGAGGTAATTAAAAAAACTGCATCATGAGGTTGCCTACAGTCACAGCTGTCTTTTTGACATTGCACCAATTACAGACTAATTAACAACTAATTTAATACAAATATTATTGAAGCATCTACAGTGGGCAGTACAAATACTAATGTCATGATCTCACATGACAGTTTAGACCAGATTTAGGCAAATTAAGGCCCGGGGACCACATTAGGCCTGTTAAGTGTTTTAATCTGGCCCGCCGGATATTCCCAAAGCATTTTTTTAAGATGAAAACTGTAGCTGCCATTATGATGTGCAGTGAAGTTTTCAAATGATCATAAGTCTCGAACTAATATGAATCTGCGCTTTTGCATGATATACTAGTTACTATGGTAATCTAATAAATTACTATGGTCATCTAATTAGTTACTATGGCTTCTAATTAGTTACTATGGTAATCTAAGTCTGTGATGAGGTGGCGACTTGTCCAGGGTGTGACCTGCCTTCTGCCCGATTGTAGCTGAGATAGGCACCAGCGCCCCCCGCGACCCCAAAGGGAATAAGTGGTAGAAATGGATGGATGGATGGATGGACGGTAATCTAAATCACAGCAGCTCAGAGGAGGCACCAAGCAGTGTGGGCGGGGAGCGTTTCCACAGAGTGTTTCCAGAGCGCCCTGCCTGAAATGCGAGTGTCAGGGACAGACAGGGAAGGAGATTTTTACAACAAAGTTCTAAAGCTTAGTGATGTATCAGATATATTCGATTGTAGGTGTTATTTTTTTTTTCACCCTTTGCGTTTATATTTTGCTGTGTTTGTTGCTTTTGTTGCGTTTTGCTCGATTGTAAAATATGTCTATGGAGAGGGGGTGAGACTTTAATATGTTGTCAATATTCAGTGTTTTATGTTCATAGTTAATATTGTAAATCCCACATTCTTTATTTTCATGTACATTCTGGGTCTCTCATTCAGTAAAAAAACAAAAACAAATTTCATTCCGTTTTTTAAGGCGGTCGGTCGAAACTTTCTTAGCATTCAGACATTATTGTGAGGTTTTGTATTAGTAGTCCTAAAAATTTGATATACTGGCCCCCAGACACATTTTTTTGTCTAAATGTGACCCTCCTAGTCAATAACTGCCCAGATCTGGTTTAGACTATGTTGTTTATTTTCACGTGTTTAGTATCACTTCCTGTCCCGGTGCGCCTTGTTTTGTCAATGTTTCCTGTTTGGTGTCTGTGTTTTACAGCACCTTTACTTTCTGTTCCTTGTCCCGCCAGCACAGTTGTTCCTCATTGTTAATTAGTTCTATGTAGGTCCACCTGATTCCCTACTTTAGAGCTATAAAGTATGCTGTTGCTACTAACTAGACCTTTATTTTTATGCTGCCTAGTTCCCAATTAAACACCTTTCTGCCTGCACAACGCCTGCCTTTTCTGCATCGTAGGATCACAACAACAGCGGACATGCGGCATCGTCACAAATAACATCTGTCAGTATGATATTAATGACCTACATCAAAATACAGTAGCATAGTAGACCTGAATATTCATTAAAAACAAGGCACAGGTTTTATTTAAAAAGTATATTTAAAATTATACACAGTTTGAACAACAACACAGTGTTTGAAAAGTGGAAAATAAAACACTGTACTTTAATCAAGTGATTGTTTGGCCACTAGATGGAGCCCGAGTACCACTACTGATACATGTACCTCAGTTTGGGAATCCCTGATTTATAGTAAAGTGTATGTAAGTTGCCATTATTAAGGGTTTGATTGGTTATTTGCATTTCTTGGACAAGTTAATGCTGGTGCATCTAATTGGTCGTAAACATTACAAAATATATATATTTTTTCTAATGTTACTGTTGATGTCTAATACTGTTAATATCTGGTTATTTTGAGTTTCAGCATGTTCTGTCTACACTTCTGTTAAAATGTAAAAATCACTTATTCTTCTGTTGTTTGAATACTTTACATTAATTTTGGATGATACCACAAATTTAGGTCTCAATTTGATACCAAGTAGTTACAGGATCATGCATTGGTCATATTCTAAGTTCTCATGTGTTCAGGGACGTATTTCCTGACTTTATAAACATAATATGAATTTTTTAAAAAGGAAAAAAGATTTTGTGATAAAAAAATATCGATGTAATCATAGTAGTATCGACAAGATACGCTCTTGTACTTGGTATAATTACAGTGGATGTCAGGTGTAGATCCACCCATGGCATTTGTTTACATTCAGGCATGCTAGCTTTTGTTAGTGGTGTCGCCGGTGAGCTATTGTATCCTCCTACGGTGTGTAGTTTTCATGTTTTGCTATTCCTTGTCCTGCAGGGATGATACTTGTAAGAACCTTACTTTGTTTTTTGCCATGGAAGTGAGGATTAGTGATTTAGAAGTAGCTAAAACACTGCAGACTGCAGATAGACAATAGCCGCTAACTAGCTAGCCATGTCTTAAAGCACCGCTTCCTGGGCGTTTCAGTGATATGTCTTCACCTTTATAGTTAGTTTTTAAGCCGAAATGTGTCCATTCTCCCTTTTTTGTCTACACACTGCGTCTGCTTGTAAGTACTCTGTGACTGTGTGCTGCTGAACATGCTCCTCTGCTCGTAAAACCAGCAATGACACGACATGACGACGACGACCTGCTGTCAGGCCCGTAAAAAAAAATTGGGCGAACCGGGTCTTTTCAAACAGAGTATAGTACGTTTTTTTTTTATTCATTAGTACTGCAATACTATACTAGTACAGGTATAACCCTAGTTTGTAGTCATAGATACGATCAAAACATTTTTTTTGTTGGACATACAGTATACCACGACAAAGGTGCCATGGCCTTCACAATAGAGGTGGGGGAAAATAGTCATCGTCGTTGGTGTGGTTTCCTGGTTACTGGACTGACTGCGCTGTCTCTTGACTTTGTGGCGCTGCTTGCTTATTGCCATTTTTACAACCACCGCGCTTACTTACTCTTCCAGCCCCATCAAGGCCTCACAGTGATTGGAATGATCCTTAATTGCTTTATACTGACTGACTTTGTCTTGAGCTGTTGTCGACATAACTAAAATGGACTGACCTGTGACTTTGGCCCGAGGCATGAGAACAGGCGACGCTACAGGATTTTTAAAATCTACGACATTGTTTTCCACCCATAAAAGACTAGATCAGGTGTGTTTAAAGTGTGGCCAATAGCGAGTTGTTTTATCGGCCCGTAGTTAGCATGCTATCTTTTTTTTAATCAAATTTTGCAGGTATACACTTCAGCATCAAATACTTTGTTACTTATCGAATGATAGCTGTAAGCATTTTAACATAAATACGATAGCTTTGTTTTTTGGTGACTTTTGTAGGTATACACCTCAGTCATGTTTTGGTATTTGATGCATTCTAACGTTAGCATGCTAGCATTTTCAACAGGTACACACCTAGTAATATATTCAGGTACTTTACTCATGTTGGATACATAGAACAAATTTGATTTATTATTATTATTATTTTTCTAACTATAACACAACATTTTATTGTTAAATATGTAAAGCATCTGTTTTAAGCAGTTTTTCGATCACATACTGTAAATTCTGGACTGTAAGCCGCTACTTTAAAAAAATATATAAATATGTATTTATTTATTCATTTGATATCATAATACAGGTAATGAGAAAACAACCCCCCCCAAAAATAGTAAAATATAAAGTACAACAAAAATACAAATAAAATAAGAATGCGATGGACAACCTTAAACTGTATTCGATTAAGTTTTGAACAAGACCAGATATTTAGACTTCTATTATTACAGTTGGCATGCTATTGTTTGAAGTGTACACCTCAGTGTCACTTATTTTGGCTTTTCACTAATGCTATCTGTAATCATGCTATTTGTAGTAAAAGTCAATAATCGATAATCAATTTATTTATTGTAAATAAAGAAATGCAGATAGTTCTAAAATTTGGCTGACAGCCGCTAGCCACCTCACCGAGAGATCCGACCAGCTCCTTTCTTTTAGGGCACTTATGTTCCAGTTTTGCACACATTTCCATGAATTAAATAAATGTGATGGGAATTAATTTAACTGTTTCTTATTAAAAATGCACTGTTTTTTAAAGTTGCAAGTGATAAACGCCTATTTACTTAAACGAAAAGAAATGTGGGCAGCACGTGACACAGGTGTTAGTGCATGTTCCTCACAATACGAAGGTCCTGAGTAGTCATGGGTTTGATCCTGCGCTCGGGATCTTTCTGTGTGGAGTTTGCATGTTCTCCCCGTGAATGCGTGGGTTCCCTCCGGGTACTCCGGCTTCCTCCCACCTCCAAAGACATGCACCTGGGGATAAGTTGATTGGCAACACTAAATGTGCCCTAGTGTGTGAATGTGAGTGTGAATGTTGTCTGTCTGTCTGTGTTGGCCCTGCGATGAGGTGGCAACTTGTCCAGGGTGTATCTCGCCTTCAGCCCGAATGCAGCTGAGATAGGCTCCAGCACCCCCCGCGACCCCGCGATTATAAAGCGCACTGCCAATGAATGGTCTATTTCCGATCTTTTTTCATATATAAAGCGCACCAGATTATAGGGGACATTAAAGGAGTCATATTATTATATTTTTTTTCTAAATGTAAAACACTTAATTGCATTTTTACAAATCAGCCACTTTCTGACAGTTTTTTCAGGATACATAGTCGTACTAAAACATTTTGATATATTTTTGAGCGCCGTGTGTAGCGTTCTATATTTTCAATGGAACATATGACATTCGTGGCGCAGTGGAAAAGTGGCCGAGCGCAACCTGAGGGTCCCTGGTTCAATCCCCACCTAGTACCAACCTCGTCACGTCCGTTGTGTCCTGAGCAATACACTTCACCCTTGCTCCTGATGGGCGCTGGTTAGCGCCTTGCATTGCAGCTCCCTCCATCAGTGTGTGAATGTGTGTGTGAATGGGTAAATGTGGAAGTAGTGTCAAAGCGCTTTGAGTACCTTGAAGGTAGAAAAGCGCTATACAAGTACAACCCATTTATTTGTACTTAAGTCATATTGCAGTCTACACGTATATCTTGTGTGACTGCCATCATATTGCAGTCTATACGTATCTCTTATGTGTGACTGCCAATCTACTGGTCACACTTATCATTTCACCATGTACCAATAAAATAGTTTTGAGGTCGGTAAGCAAAACCAGAATTGTTCTGTACATTAGGCGCACCAGGTTATAAGGCGCACTGTCGAGTATTGAGGGAAAAAAAGGATTTTATGTCCGCCTTATAGTCCGGAAAATACAGTATATATATATATATATATATGTATATATATATATATATACATATATATATATATATATAAAATTATGTCTAATTTGTTTATGTCAATGTCAACGGTGCAATTTCTGTTTTTTTCAAATCCAACCTAAGTCTCTTTCATATGTGGATATAAATAGAATCAGAATCAAATCTCACGGTACAATATTATCTCTTTGTTAAGTAGATTACGATTCAGAAGCTAAAAATTCAATTAAAATAGATTATTGATGCATGTATATATATATATATATATATATACATATATATATATATATATATATATATATATATATATATATATATATATATATGTATATATATGTATATATATATATATATATATATATATATATATATATATATATATATATATATATACTGTATATATATATATATATATATATATACATATATATATGTGTGTGTGTGTGTATATATATGTGTATATATATATATATGAGACTTAGGTTGGATTTGAAAAAAACAGAAACCGCACTGCTGTAGGTGTTATCCTCAAAGAATCTCATTTTATTGTCAAATGTATCAGTCAAAAAAATTGATTACATTCAGACATTTATAATATTTTTGTTGTCCAATTTTGCTAGGGGAATGTCATATACATATGACATCAATGATGAAAATCCTTTCCAAAATTTTGAAATGCAAATGTTCATTCTAGTTTTTAACAGTAATAAATAGTCTGTGACATTCAAGGTGTGGAAGTATTGTACGTGCACATGTGCCTAATAAAATGTCCTATTATGTCCTTTTGTTTCCAGGACACTTCTGTTTTCATATTTTTTTGTAAGCTTTATTTGCAGTGAAACAGCACATGCATGTGATGTGTTCACACGTCCTCATACACCCATGTGTGTCTTTCTCCCTGTTGCAGTCTGGCGGGCGTGTCCCGCAGCGTCACCCTGGTGGTGGCCTACATTATGATGGTGACCACACTGGGCTGGAAAGAGGCTCTGGCTGCAGTGAGGGTGGTCCGGCCCAGTGCGGGTCCTAACCTGGGCTTCGAGCGCCAACTCCAAGAGTTTGAGGCGACTCAAGTTGATGAAGTTAGTCAACTTCTTTTTACTATATATATATATACAATATATATATATATATATATATATATATATATATATATATATATATATATATATATATATATATATATATATATATATATATATATATATATATATATATATATATATATGTATATATATATATATATATATATATATATGTATATATGTGTGTGTATGTATGTATGTATATGTATATACATATACATAAATATGTATACATATATATGTATGTATGTATGAATTTATATATTTATATGTATATATGTATGTATATATGTGTAGTACAGTATATACATGCATACATATATACATACATAAAAACATTCGCACAATGCAAATACAATACATATTTATACCATCCTGAAATTAGTGTTGTGATATAAATATTGAATATATGTCATGTAATTAGATAAAATATCTAAATAAATGTTATATTTAAATCATAACTCTAACTTCAGTTGTAGTTACATTAATAAGGCAATACATCTGTTTGTTATTATTTTTTACGATTCTGTGTGCTCATACTTTCATAAATTTTTTTTTTTACATGTAATCGGCCATCGCAATGTTTTAAGTCAGCATATTAATTTCATTCCAAATTGAAGAGGGAAGTTTGTCAGACATGGAAGATTACAGTACAACGTGGGGGTTGGGTGGGAAGGGCTGGAGCTTTTTCTGCCAATTAATGTTCGCCTCAAATAAATAAATAGGAAACGCTGCAACCACTTCTTCTTTTTGTTGTGCGTGTGACGTAAGCGCATTGGACCACATTAAAAGTTGTCATGCCTTGAGATTTACCATAAAATTACCAATTTCCTTGAGGCAGAGAAAATTACAGGATCATTTTGTGTAAAAAAGTAATGTGGATGTCCTGCTTGATGACTCCCCTGCTGATGGCATCCTAGCACCAAAAATAAATATGTCCTTTTCAAGCCCGCCTTAATGGGCTGAAACCCAGGGGCCCCACCCAATCCGGGGCCCCCAATTTTTACGGGGGAATGCAATGATATGTGTTTATAGCTGTCGATCACAAACATCTCAGCTTTGTCTAGCGAATGTGTGCTCTCTCTCAGCTTTGTGGATTTTCCGCTTGTTTAAGACACCTGCGTACTACTACTGAGTTAAAAACCCAGGCTGTCACCCGGATCGTGGGGCGGTTGAGGTTGGAGGATAGGGGGTTGTTCAGGTTTTTGCCTCAAAACTCCCGTAGTAAAAGAGTGCGGGTACTAGGATGGGGTGAGGGTCACCACTTTGTGAACAAATTCGTGAGCAAATTGTCCAATAGTTTAAGAACAACATTTGTCAATGAGCTGTTGCAAAAAACGTAGGGATTTCACCATCTACAGTCCATAATATCATCAAAAAGTTAAGAGAATCTGAACAAATCACGTGACCTTCGTTCCCTCAGGCGGTACTGCATCAAAAAGCGACATCAGTATGTAAAGGATATCACCACTTGGGCTCAGGAATACTTCAGAAAACCACTGTCAGTAGCTACAGTTTTTTGCGACATTTGTAAGTGCAAGTTAAAACTCTACTATGCAAAGCAAAAACCATTTAACACCCAGAAACGCCGCCAACTTCGCTGGACCTGAGCTCATATAAGATCGACTGATGCAAAGTGGAAAAGTGTTCTGTGGTCTGACGAGTCCACATTTCAAATTGTTTCTGGAAACTGTGGACGTCATCTCCTCCGGATCAAAGAGGATAAGAACCATTTGGCCTGTTCTGCGCAAAGTTCGAAAGCCAGTATATGTGATGGAATGGGAATGTATTAGTGCCCAAGGCATGGGTAGCTTAAACATCTGTGAAGGCACCATTAATGCTGAAAGGTACATACAGGATTTGGGACACTGTAGCCTATCTCGACTACATTCGGGCGGAAGGCGGGGTACATCCTAGACAAGTCGCCAACTTATTACAGGGCCAACACAGAGAGACAGACCGCTTTCACATATTGGTTGAAAAACATATTCAGAAGGTAAGAAACATTTTTCATACTCTAGCTATGAAAATATTTGATTCATAATTAGTGACTCCTACTTCGCGGAAATTCATTTATCACGGTCACTCACGTCTGGAACCAATTAACAGTGATAAATGAGGGATTATTGTATGTGAAATCTTGGAATAGATTGTTTCAATTTCCTTGATTTTTTTGCACCATAAAAAAAAAATCTGTAGATCGGTACAAAAAACCTGGCTATTCAGTCACCAGATTTTTACCGTAAAATCTGGACCACTTTTATTTTTACAGTAAAATTCTGCCGAGCGAGCTTGCAGTATTTGATCAAGAAATCTACCGACTATTTAACAGTGTATGTGAAAAGTACCTGGAAATTGCTTTGCATTGGTTTTTTTTGTTTTTTTTTTATGATTTTTGTCACTTCTTGCAGTTCAGAGATTGGCTCCAAAAGGAGTTCAAGAACCGCACTTTCAAGGATGAAGATGATGTTCAGGAGCTGCTCGCCAGACCTTCTAAAGTCAACAGCGAGAAGGCTGAAAGCCAGTAACGGACCCCACAGGAAGCCTTGTGAGATCTTTTTTTACGGGCGACTGACATCCTTCTATACTGTAAACCAGGGATGTCAAACTGGTTTTCATTGAGGGCCACATGGCAGTTATGGCTGCCGTCAGGGGGCCGCGTGTAACAGTGAATTTTGCCTCTGGATTTCATTAATAATTGTATAAATAGTTTAACGTAGACTATCAATTTTACAGTAAAAACTTAACATTTACATTTTTTTACTGTAAAATATTGCGTTTTTTTTACGGTAAATATAAAAAATATTAACACAGTACATCTGTTTTGTTTTTTGTTTTTTTTACGGTAAAAGCTGGCAGCATATTTGACAATTTTTTTGTGTTAAATTGACGTTGGTTTTTACAACATTATATTGTGAATGCAAAAACAGTACATGTTCTTTTTTTATTCTGGCAACTTAGCTGCCAGTTTTTCTACCATTTACAGTAATACACCGTTAAAAAACCCCCAAGATTTTACAGTAAAAATATGGCAGCTCAGTCAACAGAATTTCAACGCTAAAAAATGGCTAGTATGCTGTAAAATCATAAGTCAAGCAAATATTTAAGTATTTATTTTTATTTAGACATAAACATGTTTGGAAAGTATGATAATATTCTGTAATATTTGTTCCAATAATGGATACTATTAAAGTTTAAAAGGTTTGCAATTTCAAGCAGTACATATATTTTTTGTGTCAATATGAAAAAATTCCATTACATTTAGTGGGAAAATATTAAGTACTTTACTGACACATATCATTTCCAGGTGTTTGCGGGACAGATAAAATGATGTCGCGGGCCAGATCTGGACCCCAGGCCTTGAGTTTGACACCTGTGCTGTTAAACATACCAATCAAGTCTAGGCTTTTATCATAACCACTTTGAGAGACTACTGCAGAACAATATTTCTGCTGCACGTTTTTTCCTAATGTGCAATTTGTGTGCATTTGTGAATTTGGATATACAGTCGTGGTCAAAAGTTTACATACATTTGTGAAGGACACAATGTAATGGCTGTCTTGAGTCTCCAATAATTTCTACAATTTTTTTTTTTTTTTTTAATAGAGTGATTGGAGCACATACTTTATTGTCTCAAAATACATTCATGAAGTTTGGTTCTTTTATGAATTCATTATGGGTCTACTAAAAATGTGACCAAATCTGCTGGGTCAAAAGTGTACATACAGCAATGTTAATATTTGGTTACATGTCCCTTGGGAAGTTTCACTGCAATAAGGCGCTTTTGGTAGCCATCCACAAGCTTCTGGCAAGCTTCTCGTGGAATTTTTGACCACTCCTCTTGACAAAATTGGTGCAGCTAAATTTTTTGGTTTTCTGACATGAACTTGTTTCTTCAGAATTGTCCACACATTTAGGTCAGGACTTTGGGAAGGCCATTCTAAAACCTTAGTTATAGCCTGATTTAGCCGTTCTTTTACCACTTTTGACGTGTGTTTGGGGTCATTGTCCTGTTGGAACACCCAACTGTGCCCAAGACCCAACCTCCGGGCTGATGATTTTAGGTTGTCCTGAAGAATTTGGAGGTAATCCTCATTTTTCACTGTCCCATTTACTCTCTGTAAAGCATTGGCAGCAAAACCACAGAACTTTACTCCAGAAGTTCTTATCTTTGTCCCTGTGATGTCAGATGATTTACAGAGATTAAACGGTTGAATGAAAAAGGAGGACTACCTCCAAATTCTTTAGGACAACCTCAAATCATAAGCAAGGAGGTTGGGTCTTGGGCGCAGTTGGGTGTTCCAACAGGACAATAACTCCAAACACACGTCAAAAGTGGTAAAAGAATGGCTAAATCAGGCTATAATTAATGTTTTAGAATGGCCTTCCCAAAGTCCTGACCTAAATGTGTGGACAATGCTGAAGAAACAAGTCCATGTCAGAAAACCAATACATTTAGCTGAACTGCACCAATTTTGTCAAGAGGAGTGGTCAAAAATTTAACCGGAAACTTGCCAGAAGCTTGTGGATGACTACCAAAAGCGCCTTATTGCACTGAAACTTGCCAAGAGACATGTAACCAAATATTAACATTGCTGTATGTATGCTTTTGACCCAGTAGATTTGCTCACATTTTTAGTAGACCCATAATAAATTCATAAAAAACCAAAGTTTATAAATGTTTTTTGTGACCAAGAAGTGTGTGCTCCAATCACTCTATCACAAAAAAATAAGAGTTGTTGAAATTATTAGAAATTCAAGACAGCCATGACATTATGTCCTTCACAAGTGTATGTAAACTTTTGACCTCGACTGTATATGAATGAGTTTTAGTGCTGTGTGTTGAAAAAGTGTTGGCCGTTCTTCCTGTTTTCTCATGTGCAAGGGCGGTCATGCATGGCAAACAGCAAAAACTTCAAGACTGTGTTTCTTTACCACACAATGTTCCAAAATGTCTAGAAATAAGCACCATTCTGCTGTAATTACGCAGCTATACATAAAGACTACCACTAGGGGGCAGTAAGTGTAGCCAAGTCCTTCAAAGTTTCAAAGTTAACTCCAAAATGAGAGATATTATAATTCTTGAGTCCACTGCAGGGAATCCCCACAGTTTGTGCAGCACCTGAGCATCTCCTATACATTTTCAGTTCTCTGCAGTAAATGTGACGTCAGGCTCCTCCCCTTGCCCCAATCCAAGTGATAAGATTTAAGAATAAGACACAGAGAAGAGTCAATGCATAGTGAGGGAGCTCTCCTGGGCCAAAGGTAAGCCATTTAAAACAACTCTGTTTATGTTTAATTATAATCTTTCATGTATCTTGAGGATCTTGTAGTGGAAATGCATTATTTTCTGTTTGTTTGTCCTTAAATTGGTATATTTGCTCTTATGGTTGACTTTAAAGAACAATATACAACACCAAACTGTGTAAAAAGAGAATGTTTTCAGAGTAAAAGAGAATGTTTTCAGAGTAAAATACTGTAATCACAATTTACTGTAACTTTACGATATCCAGCAGTGAACTGTTATCTTCACAGTAAAATAGTGTAATCACTGTAATGTCACAGCAAGTCACTTTAAATTCAAACTGATTTGTCCCCTAAGGGGTTCCGTAGTCTTGTACAGTAAGTGGCAGTATTCTGTTCAACTGAGAACGTAAATAACTATAAAAATACAATTGTGACGTTGCAGCATCTAGTTGTAACTTTATTCTAATTAAATGTAAAATCCCAGATCTGCCGTTACAGTAAATTACTGTGAAAGTCATACAGTTTATAAGCCAGCAATATGCTTTTAAGACACATTTTAATGTTATATGTGAAAACACCTCGAAACTTTTACATGTTGTACCGTGTAAACTATATATATATGTAAATATATATATATATATATATATATATGTATATATATATATATATATATATATATATATATATATATATATATATCTATCAATCAATCAATGTTTATTTATATAGCCCTAAATCACAAGTGTCTCAAAGGGCTGCACAAGCCACAACGATATATATATATATATATATATATATATATATATATATATATATATACATATGTATGTATATACATATATACACATATATGTATATATACACACACATGTGTGTATGTATGTATATATATATATATATATATATACATATGTATGTATATACATATATACACATATATGTATATATACACACACGTGTGTATGTATGTATGTATA